>NW_006160197.1:355415-363292 GCF_000334495.1 Tupaia belangeri chinensis | reverse complement strand
TGGCCACGCTCAATCCCTTCTCCTCCATTCTCCTCTTGGGATCTTGGGCACGCACGCACACGTACCCGGCGTGAGTTTTAAGCCACCGGGTCTGGGACGTGAACCGCGGTCGACTACATGGGAGTCCAGCGACATAGCCATTACGCTAACTGCTGGCCCCAGCATCCTTTTATTTTTAATTTACTCATTAATTCATTTCTTCTTTAGATCTATGCCATAGGGTGCATGCACTCACCAGAGAGAGAGAGACAGAGAGATAAAGAGAGAAATTTAAAAATCATCTCCCAGGAGGATGGCCAGGTCACAAGCCCTTCTTCTCTATTCTCCTTGTGGAATTTTGGGCATGAACATAATGTGCCCAGCATGATTTTTTTAAGTCGCCAGGTTTGGACAGTTACAGGTCCTCATCTCTTCCTCTTTCCTGCCTTCAATCAGCTTATTCATCTCAGTTACAGCTTCTCCATCTTCGTGTTGTCACCTCAGTCATGGCTTTCATGGTCCTGGCCACCACATGACTTTCATCTCAGCTTCTGTCCCACGTGTTCTATTTCTTCAAATTATCTCTGGGTGTGGTAGTTGAAATAGCAGAGAAGAAATCTCACTAGCCAAGCTATTCACCTCTGCTACTCACCTCGTGCCGTTCGTGCTACTGTAGGTGGTTGCCATTGAGCTAGGTCCTCACCCTGTATACGTAACTGATGGGGGCTAGAGAACTTACTTATCCTAGATTGAGAACAATAAGTTAAAGATATTTTAAGTTAAAGTGGGACAATTATTCTAGATTCCTTGTCCAAATCACTTAAAAAGATCCCTTTAAGTAAATGTGAAATCTACATAGCAAGAAGAAATAACACCTCCATGATTACTAGTTTGATTGATCTCTCTCCATTGGATAAAAATCGATAAGAAGTTGTTCAAAAATATTAGAGATAATTACTAACAGTATAAATATGTTATTTAATGTGTCCTTTTGATTTTCTGATGTGTGTGTATGTGTGTATAGTATGCTATTATAGTATGTTAATAAATAAATAGATATATATCTAAGAAGTAGTATGTTTGAAAATGAATGAATGATTATAATAAGAAAACTTATAAGCTATTCTTTGGACTACAAGCTTTATGAAGTCAGAGGTCTTTTCATTTATTTATATTTATCACTAGCACTTAGCACTTAAACCATGTTCACAACCTCCTGTGAACCCGACTAGATACTGGTTTATTTCTTATACAAATGGTATAATGGTCAAATGCTTAATCACAAGTGATAGGAATGGAAATATGAGAGGACTTCAAAGGGTTCATAGAAAAATGGAACTAAAGCACAAGCTTATTTTGGTGCCCAAAACTTTTGAAATCTTGTGTAATTGTTTTCATAATATGCACTTAGCATGAACTTTCTGAAGACTCCCTCGTAATGTGCCCATTCTGTTCGATGCATCATGCTGAGCCTCAGCAGTGTGCAGGGGTAGAAATCACAGTGTGTCACTGACCACTGAGAGCTGGAATTGAATGAAAATGTACTCATACAAGAAAAACACAGCCATCATAAGAAAGTGATGCAAGGCTAAAGATCTGGTAGTTTTGCAACCGAAAGATGGCATAATGGTTAGGTAGCTGGACTCCCATGTAATTTATCATGGTTCAAGTTCCGGACCCCATGGCTTAAAACTCACGCCAGGTGCATGTGCATGGGAGCCCAAAATCCTGAGAGGGGAAATGAAGGAGCATGGTCATCCCTCTTGGGGATGGGGGGTGATGTCTTGCTTTCTGTCTCTATGTCTCTCTCTGGTGAGCACACGCACCCTATAACAAAAATCGCTTCAAACAAACAACAAAAAAGAACTGGTAATTTTGTTTCTTGTCAAGACAAAGTTGATAACGGCAATGTATTATTAAGCATCTGGCTATGGTGACCTTTAGTCGGTAACACGTAGGAAGGTTGAGGGGTCAGTGGGAACATTGATCAATCGGAGTGCAGAAAATGGTTTCAGGGAAGAACCAAAAAGATGGAATCCTAGAGAACAAAAATGAGTCAGGAAATAAAATGACTAGCTAACTGACAGAGACAAGAGCAAATGTATAGGCCAGGAATGAAGGCGAATAGGTCATTGAACATCTGGGATGTCAGATACTAACTTGTATGGATGTGAGAGGGAAATTCTTATTATCTCTGTTAAAATGCTAATTTCTAAGAAAATTTTTTTGACCAAATAGGAAAAAAAGTTGTTAAGTATGAAGGTTTTTTTTTGAAACCTGGTCAAAGGCCATTATCCTTGCTAAAATCTTCTACTTTCCCTCGTTTTTGCCATAGGGCACTTGCACTTGCCAGAGACAGAGAGAGAGAGATGGAGAAAGGGAATGTGAGAAATCCCCACTCCCTGCCTCCAGTGAGGACGATTACACTGCATTCCTTCTCCTCCATTCTCCTCTTGGGATTTTGGGCATGCATGCACTAACTCCTAGCATGATTTGTAAGTCACCAGGTCCCAGTCTCAAATCCTGGTCAACCATGTGGGATGTGGGAGTCCATGTGGGATGTGGGAGTCCAGCACCTTAACCACTACACTACCGGCTGGCCCCTCTGGCTAAAATCTTTTAAAATGTCATAATCTCACTATAATAGAAGTAATTTAGCCATGAAAGAAAACAATATACTTACAGGCAGATATTTTCTGTTGTTAAACTAATAAAATTCTTGGGTTATTTTCAAAGATTTCACCATAAAATCTCCTCAATCTGCTCCTCAGATTAATTTAATGTTTCAAAATTCCTTGTCATGTCTCTTTTCATGCAAGACATGCATATTCAGGTTTCTATATTTTCAGTGTCTATAAACTTGGTCTCTATACTGAATCCTTGGAATTCCTGGAGTGACAGTGGTTTGGGCATTCATGGTGAATCCTAATAGGTTTATGCTAACGTGGTGATTCCTGGTGGGCCCTAATATTCTGGGCTAGTAAGATGACGCAAAGGTGTGTGCCAGCAAAACCGGGAAGACCAACCATGTGCTCAGAGGGTTGGGACTTTGAGGCACATGATACCTGCTTATCATATGGGAAGAAAAAAGAGGCATGAAGATATAATTCAATCATGGGACCAAATACTTAATCAATCATGTTTATGTAGTAATACTCAAATAAAAAATCTGAGCACCAAATCTCAAGTGCACCCCCTGCTTGGCAATATTCCCAGCATTATCACACATCTAAGTACAGAGTGGATGACTCTTATTCACTCTGCAGTTAGGGGAAAATGGGAGCTTTGCATTCCAGACTCTCTTTGACTTCACTCTATAATCAATTCCTTTGGCTAGGTCTGTTTGCATCATTTTGCTATAATAAAACTAAAATAATAATTCTAGTGCTTTTATGTGGTCTGTGGATTGCTCTAGTAAATCATCAAACCAGAGAAGTTAGTGGGAATCCCCAGCCAGGTGGTCAGAAGTGCAGGTGACATGGGGACCCCCATACTTAGAGCTGGTCGTTAAAGTAAAGACAATGTAAAGAAAGACTATGCCCTCAATCTATGAAATTTAGCTCAACTATAGTGAGTTGGTGTTCAAAGTCATTGCAGTATTATTTTTAAATAGTCCTTTCTTCACTTATTCACATAGGGTGGTGTTACTCAAATTGAGGTCCTGCACCCATAGCATCAGCATTACCTGGGGACTTCAAGGGGACAGACATTTTCTGGTCTCACTTCAGTCCTCCTAAATCAGAAATGTAAGTGGGACCCAGCAGTTTGTCTCATCAACTCCTCCATGTGTTTCTTTTACGTATTCATTAGTATTTGAGAACCATTAAACTAAAGAAAATCTACTCGTCCTTCCATACCAATCACAGTTCCCTTTCTCCGTTGCAAACTTAGTTCCTAGACTTAGAAACGTGATGCCCGATGAGCTCCCAGATCACACAGCTCCTCCCTGCCATCTTAGTAAATGGAGTCTAGCACAGTAGCTCCAATTTGCTGTTGTTTTTGTTCTAGGACCATCTGAAATCCTGGAGGACCCCAAAGAGCCTTTGTTTATGTAGGATACATTAATGGCATTAGAAATAGAAACTGAAATAATTTTAGAACAGTTATCTTCACATCTATTTAAAACAATGATAATAAGCTAAATACTTGTTGAAATGAATATTTTTTATGAAAAATTATTTTCTTTAAAAAGTTAGATGATTGGTATCGATTTATATTTTTGCAAATTTCTTTAACGTTTGGTTTAATAGAAGGCAGCTGAATTCTTATGCCTGTTTCCGGATTTAGCACACGAAAATATTTTGTTTCACTTAAAGTCTATGAAAAAATAGACCTCACACAGACATGCAGTAACAAAAGGGAAATGTTAATAGACTTTGCAGATTACTGTACATATTATGGTTTAGTACTATCCCCAAAATTGACAAGGGTAGTTTTTTTAAAGGCAAGCTGTAATGTGAAATTTAAAGTAATATCAGTGAAATCTTTGTACTCTGCTATATTAAAATCTATTAGTCGCTCCTGCATTTTTGAACATATGTCTGACCATTACATTGTTTTGTAACAGTACACACTAGTCATTTAGAAAATATTCATTCACTGAGTTATCCCAAATGTTTACACATCTTATTAAACAACATCAAAACACATATTTGTTAATGGTCCTATCTTAGAAAAATCTTGCTTTTCGAAAAAGAAATTTTTTGGAGAAGTTTTTGCAATAGGGTGTATACACTCACCAGAAGGACCAGAGAGAGACAGAGAGACAGAAAACGAGTACTCACCCCCCCACCCCCCCAGGGTGGATGGCCATACTGCAATCCCTTCTCTTCATTCTCCTCTTGGGATCTTGGGCACACATGCATTAGGCGTGAGTTTAAGCCACTAGGTCCAGAACTCGAACCGTGGTCAACTACATGGGAGTCTAGTGACATAGCCATTATGCCAACTGCTGGTCCCTTGAAAATATTTTAAATAGTTTATTGATGATAGAAAACGTGTGATTATACAGGGGAGGGAGGGAAGAGCAGTACTTTTGCCACGGTCCTATCATGCACAATTGACAGAGTTCTATCATGCCGTGATTCCCCTTCTCCAGTTTTCCAGCTTGTCAGGATCTTAAAAGAACTTATGCCCAGCTCTTTCCAGGCCTAGGTCAGGGATCAGAACCTATGATCAGCCACATGGCTTCTGGCAATACAGTTCAATTTGCTACCAATTGGGCTGCAAGGCTGGACCTCTCAAAAAAAAAATCTTTAAATGTTGAAAAGCTCTCAAGTTATGTCAGTGGAAACAAATTTCTATAATTCTAATTTTTGCTTGAAAGCTTGAATTTTATCATTGGCAACAAACACTGTCATTTTTCTTTGAAATGACAGACTCATTTCCTTCATATTCAAATAACTGCCTGCCAAATACTCAAAAACCTGAAAAACCATAGTTACTCTGCCAATCATTCTTTTAAGTAAAAATGACTTTCCATAGGAAGAAAAAAAAAAAAAAACCCAGCTTGTTTAGTTCCTGACTCAAACCATCTACACATGTGCTTTTTCTTGAGACAAACATCATATGCTGGTATGATCCACAAGTAGTTTATTCAAACTTACCATTTAATAACACAGAATATTTGACATGTACTCAAGTATTAAGATTCCATGGAAGTAATTGGTACTACTTCATCAAGGACATTCTTAGGTAAAATTGGCTTTTTTTTTTCTTTTTCCTGCAAAGCAATAAAAATATAATGATCCACAGCACAGACAGGATTCTTGCTAAAGCACCAGCAGTTTCACTCCCCATGGCTTCTGCAGTACCTATGCAAAACTCAGCACAGTGGGAGAAAGGTAAAAACTTCAACTTGTGGGACCAGCAGATGGCATAATGGTTATGTTCTTGGGCTCCCAAGTAGTCTACCATGGCTCGATCCCAGATCGGGCAACTTAAACTCACACACTGGGCACTTGTGCAAACGTGCCCTAGATATGGAGAGGAGAATGCTGGAGAAGAAATTGTGGCATGGCCATCCCCTTTGGGGGGTGATGTCTTGCTTTCTGTCTCTCTATCTCTCTCCAGCGAGCGCATGTGCCCTATAGCAAAAAATCTAAGTTATAATTATGAAAAATATTTAGACCTTATGGATTTTCCGAATAGGTCTTCAGGCTCTGCATGGGTCTGTGGACCACCCACTGAGACCACACTTGAAATAGGTTTCCACGCTGATCAAATAGGTTTCCCTATTGCCTGGTGACTACCAGAATGTAAGCTGCTGCTCCTTTTTTTTTTCTTTTTCTTTTTTTTTTTTTTTTTTGTTATAAGATGTGTATTCCCTCTGGAAAGACCGAGAGACAGAAAGAGAGAAATCACCTCCTATGGGGATGATCATAGCTCAATCCCTTCTCCTCCATTTTCCTCTTCAGATCTTGGGCACATACGCACCCGGCGTGAGTTTAAGCCACCAAGTCGGGGACTCAAACCGCAGTCGACATCTTTTTATGTGGGAGTCCAGCTAAGTAACCATTATGCCATCTGCTGGTCCAGAATGTAAGCTTCTTAAGGTCAGGGATCATACCTATCCTGTTTATCATTTTACTTTCAAAACTTAGAGAAGTGCTCAATGTAAAATAATGCTCAGTAGAAATTCAAGGCGTATGTGAAGCTTGTACCGTAGTGCTTTGCTTTTAGTGTTCCCCTACAAGTGCCTATCAATCATTCTGGTATGAAAGACAGAAAATAAAACACCAAAAAAACTAACTATATAATGCCTGTACCTTAGAAGGCTTACTTCTGCATATGGAGATAGAGAGAGAGAGAGCCCAAAATCCCAAAAGGAGGGAGAAAAGGAGGAGGGAGAAAGGGTGAAGAAGGGATTGTGAGTGACCGTTCCCCAGGAGGAGTGCCTTCTGCCTCTCTCTCTCTTTCTGGCAAGCACACATGCCCTCTGGCAAGAGAGAGAGAGAAAGGAAGAAAGAAAAAGAAAGAAGAAGGAAGGAAGGATGGAACGAAGAAGAAATAAGAAAGAAAGAAAGAAAGAAAGAAAGAAAGAAAGAAAGAAAGAAAGAAAGAAAGAAAGAAAGAAAGAAAGAAAGAAAGAAAAAAGAAGAAAGAAAGAAAGAAAGAAAGAAAGAAAGAAAGAAAGAAAGAAAGAAAGAAAGAAAGAAAGAAAGAAAAAAAAGAAAGAAGAAGGAAGGAAGGATGGAACGAAGAAGAAATAAGAAAGAAAGAAAGAAAGAAAGAAAGAAAGAAAGAAAGAAAGAAAGAAAGAAAGAAAGAAAGAAAGAAAGAAATTCTAATTGCAGCGATAACTGATCTTGTATCTCTAAGCTATGGGAGCTATTTCTGGGGCAGTTCTCTAGGAATTTCCCCACCAGTGAGCCACACATTGAGGTTTCGCTTTCCCATGCAAACCCCTCTAACAAATGATGCCAAACATATTCGTTCCCATTTCTTTCTTTTATGAAAGCTTCCTTTTAAATGACAGTGTGGATGGTAATTATAAAACTTTAACAGCCTTTTACATTTCTAGGTACTTATAAGTAGAAAAGAAAAAAAAAACCTGCTTATTTCAATTATTAGTTGTGAATAACATCACCGTATTCTGCACACTGGTTTACTTTTTCTTTTTTTGTAATATATTTGTCAAATGGAGGACATAACATCCACCACCGAAAGTCAACATGTAAGAGCAAGTGCCTGCAAACTTCTGCACATGCTGTCTTCTCTGTGGGAAATGTTCTCTTCTCCCCCTTTCCTGACAGGTTAAAATCTTACCTGTCATACAATTCCTAACTCAGATTTTACCTCCTCTTTATGGCTTTTCACTCATCTCCATATGCAAGTTAAATTATGCTTCCTACAGTCTCTCCCTGTCATTTACACATGCCCTACTGCAGCTCTTTCAT
>NW_006160197.1:265536-355396 GCF_000334495.1 Tupaia belangeri chinensis | reverse complement strand
AGGAATTATGTCACTTTCAACTTCAGGTCCCTAGGGTCTGATACAGAACCTGAAAGACAATAATGTTTAGAAAGTAGTTTTTAGGTTACTGGTTTTTAATAGGGCAGCAAGGTTATCCCATTGAAAGAATTGCAGCAATACTATTTTATCTTCTGATTTTCAATGAAACATCATATTCCTACCCTGGTACACTAATGCCTAAGAGACACTGTGGAATTCACAAATACTATGGATATCCTGCCTTCAGTAAATGAGAAGAGATAATAAAACAGCAAAGAAATGAAAAATAATTTAAATATCCAGTATTTTTCAGAATCTTCAAGGAAGGGGTTTCATTCGTAAAGAGAACAGTTTGACTCTGATGGTCAAGGTGTGACTTCCCTGACCCAGTTCTGTCAGCATCACTGATAGTTTGTTAAAAATGCAAAATCTCAGGTTCTATCTTCAACATTTATCATTTTACCAAAATCTCCAGGAAAGGTGTAAGCTTATTCAAGACAGAAATACAGTAGTATGATTTCTTAAAAATCACTTCCATTCATTTCCTTCTTTTTAAGTGTGTCTTATAGCAGCTGTTCCTCTCTCTCTTTCTCTCTCTCTCTCTCCCTCCCCTCCTTTGAGTGCTTTGGGATTCTAAATTTCTACCAGTGGTAACAAATAAATTTCTGGTCAGAAAAACAGATCCTTACATTACCCCTACTTTTCCAAAAATAAATGAAAAATAGTAAAAAATGTTTTAAAAAGAAAGGAGGGGAATGTTACGGGAAGAATAAGGAAGAACAAAAGCAGCAGAGAGAAGATCTTATAGGATGTTGGAGTGGGTTGCTCTGGAAAATCTATAGTTTGTTATATGCCAGAGAAAAGTAGAACAAGTTTTACTTTTTTTCTTTTAAATAGCACTGGGGAGGGGAACTACCTAACTTGTTTGAATCCACCTTAGTCACATTCAGGTTTTTAGAAATAATATTAATTAAAACTACTAAACACTGTTAGTAATAGTCAGGTGAGTTCAGAAAGCACTTTATAGTCTCTGATCTTTAAAGAGGACATGCATAAACTGTTGATTTGCTATAATTGTTTTGTTTCACCCCACCTGTATATGATGTGATTTAGTGACTCAGAAGAGTCCTTAAGAAAGTATTTTCTTCTGAGCTTAATTAACTGTTTACTAGGGATTCTAACTACGCTTAGCAAAAATATGAACGCCAAGAAGAGGTACATAAAATCTAAGAAGTCTCAAATGTTAGCTTTTCACACAATGGAAGCAGTCATTTTGTCTTCTTCTTTTGCATACACCGACGGCTGGTGCTTCATATTCAACCATTTCAAACTGGAGGTCATCCAAATTGGTATTAAAATGGATAAGATGCCCAGACAAGAATTAGCCTGTTTGAGACATTATATAGTTATATACTCAATATAATTTCGACAAATTGAAGATGAAGTCACTCTTCATAGTCAGTAAAAGTATAGGAAAGAACTAGCCACTGTGACCTAGCTTGAAAACACTTGAGGAGAGGTAGGCCTAGCACCCTGAGGAGTAAAGGGTAAAGGGATGGAGAGGAGGACAGAGAGCAAAAAAATCCATCCTTCTCTCTCTCTCTCTCTCTCTCTTTCTTTCTTTCTCTCTCTCTCTTAATCCATCCTTCTTTCTCTTTCTCTCTCTTTCTTTCTTTCTTTCTTTCTCTCTCTCTCTCTCTCTCTCTCTCTCTTTCTTTCTTTCTCTCTCTCTCTCCCCCTCTCTCTCTCTCTCTCTCTCACACACACACACACACACACCATCTATCATTAAGAAAAAAAAAACATAGACAGCATGTACTGGTGTCATGTACATTGTCGTAAGTCATTTGCGCTGCTTTAACAAAGGACCATATAGTATGTGGCTTTAACAACAGAACTTTATTTCTTAAAGTTCTGAAGGTTGGGAAGTCTAAGATCAAGACTCAGTCAATCTAGAGTTCATTTTTTGCTGAAATCCAAGGAACTTTTCATTTTTCTTGTGATCTATCAGTTTTTCTTATAAACTCTGGGTTAATTCTGTAAACAATGGTTCAGGACTCGTTAAAACCCCTCATAGGCTTATTAATAAGAGAATATTTTTTAAAGAATTATTTGTTTGATTTTATTTATCATTGTTATTATTTTTTAATTTTTTAAACTGCCCTCGTGTGATCACAAGACAGAGAGAAAGTGAGAAAGTAAGCTGCCAGATCTGATATTTGAACTATGGTCAGTAATGCGGGAGTCAAGAGCCTTAACCACCACATCACCTGCTGGCCCTGGAAAAAAAGAAATTAATGTTTTAAAGAGTGAAGACTTTTAGCAACAAAATTATATAATGATGTAAACAAGCATACACATATTTTCCTTTTTCTTTTTTTGACAGATATTTTTGCTATAGGGCATGTGTGCTCGCTGGAGAGAAGACAGAGACAGAAAGCAAGAAATCACCCTCCATAGTTATAACTGCACTGCAACCCCTTCTTCCTCATTCTCTTCTTAGGATCTTGGGCATGCACACACAGGTGCCCAGTGTGAGTTTTAAGCCACCAGGCCTGGGATGTAAACCACGGTCAACTACTTGGGAGTCCAGTGGCATAACCATTATGCCATCTGCTAGTCCCAACATACACTTTTTCACTTTTGTAAATTGGCAGAGGGCATGTGTGCTCACTAGATAGACACAGGGAGATGGTGTTTGGGAACAGACAGTACCCCACAATGGGGCACGGTCAACTGTGTTCCCCTCTCCTCTATTTCTTTGTCTTGTCAGACCTCAGGCCATGCATACCTAACATGTCCCTCAAGCCACTGGGACTGAGATTCGAACTGCAGCTGGTCATGTGGGATATGGCTCCCACACCCCTAGGCTACAACTAGCCCATTTTTAAAATGCTTTTTTCATAATCTATTTTTCCTTCAGAAAGAGATTTTTTTTTTAGAGTTTTTTTGTTTGTTTGTTTGTTTGTTTTGCTATAGGGTGTGTGCATTCACCAGAAAGACAGAGAGATAGAGAGGCAGAAAATGAGAACTCACCCCCTAGGGGGGATGGCCACGCTGCAATCCCATCTCTTCCATTCTCCTCTTGGGATCTTGGGCATGCACGCACACGCGCCCGGCATGAGTTTAAGCCACTTGATCCGGGACTCAAACCACAGTCAGCTACATGGGAGTCCAGCGACATAGCCATTATGCTAACTGCTGCTCTCAAGGTTTGGTTTTTATATTGACCAACAATGTGTGAGATCTTAGCTTATCATTCTTCTCAATTAGATTGAAGAAGAGTAGAAAGCATATCAGCTCTGATATTTCTAGGTGGCTCAATATGGTTGCATCATCTGTAATAACTTCTATCAGTCATGATTCTTTCAAAGCTGCTAGTCCATTTTTTGAAGGCTTAGGTAAGTAAAACCTTAGGAAAAACTATCTATAAGTCTACCGTAATGATTCCCAATGAACTGCTCAATTTTGTAGTAATATTTGAAGAGAACATTGCTGCCAACCCCTCCTCCCAATTGAAGACCCATTCTTCTCTCTTACATGGCAGGTGGCATGTGACTGCTCTTTATTGTGGACTCACCAAGAATAAGGTATTAATAAAGTTTAGTGCTCCTTTTTTTCCCATTCTGGATTGCATCTATAATACCTAAATGCTGACAACTTCTTTGTGTCCAGGAGGCTGCTCCCAGAGACTCTGTAGCCGTCACCATGCCACAAAACTAATATATTGAACTGCGTCATAAACGCTATGGATGCATTTTGAATTACCATGAGAAAAAGAGAAAGAAGGAAATTTGAGAGGCTCATGAATGTTCAAAAAAGGCAAAAAAAAAAAATGATTAGTCTGAAGGCTAAGCTCTATCATAAACAGTGCCATGCTGAGAAAATACAAATGAAAAAGATGATCAAGATACATGAAAAGAGTAACACCAAACAGAAGAATGATGAAAAGACTCCACAAGGAGCAGTACCTGCCTATGTGTTGGACAGAGAAGGACAGTCCTGGGTTAAAGTACTTTCCAATATGATTAAACAAAAACAGAGAAAGGAGAAAAATGGAAGTCTTCTACCCAAAGTTCAAGCCCAGGGAGAAACAGAAGTGTTACAAGTTATTCAAACCAGAAAGAGAAAGAAGAAGGCATGGAAGAGGATGGTTATGAAAGTCTACTTTGTTGGAGATGGCTTTACTAGAAAACTAACTAAATATGAAGGATTTATTAGACCCATGGGCTTAATTTTCAAGAAGGCCCACGTAACTCATCCTGAACCAAAAGCCACCTTTTGCCTGCCAATACTTGGTGTAAAGAAGAATCCCTCATCCCCACTGTATACAGCTTTGGTTGTTATCACCAAAGGTACTGTCACGGAGGTGAATGTGAGGTGAATGTGAGTGAGCTGGGCCTTGTGACACAAGGAGGTAAGGTTATTTGGGGGAAATATACCCAAGTTACCAACAATCCTGAAAATGATGGATGCATAAATGCTGTCTTACTGGTTTGATAGCAGTTGCACACAAGTAACTCCTTGAAATTTTTAAGGATGGTGCACTAATTTGGAAAACCATCTTGACTGATGTTTCTGAATATAGCTGGCCTTACATGTCTGCAGTCATCAAAAGATTATTTATTAAATTGTACAAAAACATTAAAGTGGCCTGATTTTACAAATAAAAAAAAATAAAGTTTAGTGCTTTCCTTACTTCTCAGATAAAATTTTTAAGAGTTCTTTCCTCTACCTTCAATGGATATCTCAAACATCTCACTTTGAAGACGGATGTCTGTGGTCACCTTTGCTAAGTCCTAGTGGTATTTGATAAAATTTCAGATTCCTGAGTCATATTCAAACCTGCTGAATCTGAGTAGCTGAAACAATGGCCAGAGTTTTAAATCAAGCTTCACAGGTGATACTGTGCATCACAAAGTGACAGCATTCATCTGTCACTTGTTAGTGCTTCCCAAACAAATGAAAGGAACAGGCTTTTACTAGAATAAACTTGGGATGCTTGTTAAAAAAATTCATAGAAGGCCAGTAGTGGAGGTGGAGGTTGCTGTGGCTGGATCCCACATGGCCAACTGAAGAGGTGGAGGTTGCGGTGGCTGGATCCCACATGGCCAACTGCACCGTTAGTGTCCTGAGCACAGCAGCTTGAAAAATGCAGGGAACCAGCAGTTAGCATAATGGCTATGTTGCTGGACTCCCACGTAGTCGACTGCGGTTCATGTCCCGGACCCGGTGGCTTAAAACTCACGCCGGGCGCGTGTGCGTGCGTGCCCAAGATCCCGAGAGAATGGAGGAGAAGGGATTGCGGCGTGACCATCCCCCCTGGGGGGTGATTTCTCACTTTCTGTCTCTCTGTCTCTCTCTGTCTGTCTGGTGAGCGCACGCGCCCTACAGTGAAAATCTCTCCAAAAAAAAAAAAATGCATTGGGCGTATGTGCATGTGTGCCCAAGATCCCCCGGGCAGAATGGAGGAGAGGGCAATGTGATATGGCCATCCATTCTTCGGGGTGTTTGTCACTTTCTCTCGCTCGGTCTCCGATGAGTGTATATGCCCTATAGCAGCACAACAAAAAATTAAGTTAAAAAAAAAATTCATAGAAACCCAAAACAATGGAAACACAGAGGAACAAAATGGAATTAGTAACAAAATGTCTCCCAACAAAGGAAAATCCAGGACCGATGACTTTTACTGCTGAATTTTACAAATCTTTTTTAGAAGAACTGATATCAATTCTTCTCAAACTATTCCAAAAGATTCAACTGGCGAAAATCTTAACAAACTTATTTTTAGATACCACCATTACCCCGATATCAAAAACAGACAAAGACACAACAGCAAAATTACAGACCAACATCCTTTATCACTACAGATACAAAAGTCTTCAACAAAATACTAGCAAACTTAATTGAACAGCACATCAAAGAGATTATACACCACAGCTGAATAAGGCATATCCCAGGGATGTAAGGATACTGGAACACATGCAAATCAATAAATGTGGTCACATCAAGGAAATGAAAGATAGAAACCATAGGATCATATCAAGTGATAGAGGAAAAGCATTCTATAAAATACAGTATCTCTTTATGAGTAAAATGAACAAATTACATATATAAAGCACATACCCCAATATAATAAATAAATATATGACAAACCCACAACTAACATCATACTAAATAAAAAACATTGAAAGCTTTTCCTCTCAGAACTGGAACAAGATAAGGATGTCACCTTCTCCATTCCTATTTCACGTAGTACTGGAAGTCTTAGCTAAAGCAATTAGGCAAGAGAAGGAAATTAAGGCCACCCGAATTGGAAAGGAGGAAGTCAAACTGTCCTTGTGTGCAGATGACATGATTAGATATAAGGAAAAACCTAGAGAGCACATCAAAAAACTCTGAGAAATGACAAATGAATTCAGTGAAGTTGCAAGATACACAATAAAATCAGTAGTGTTGACATAAATAAATAATAAACTAGTTAAACAAGAAATCAAAAAAGCAGTCCCATTTACAGTACCTAAAAATAAATAGATAAGTAAATAAAATACCTAAAAGTAAATATAACCACAGAGGTGAAAGTCTATAAAACACTAATAAAAAAATAAAGAAGACAACAAATTGAAGACATCCCTGTTTGGAGATTTGGAGAATCAATATTGTTAAAATGTAAATACTACCCAACGTGATCTACAGATTCAATGCAATCCCTATCAAAATACCACTAGTGAGACCAGCAGATGATGTAATGGTTATGTCACTGGACTCCCACATAGTCAGTGGCAGTTCGAGTCTCAGACTCGGCAGCTTGAAACTCACTCCAGGTGTGTGTGTGTGCATGCCCAAAATTCCAAGAGGAGGATGAAGGAGAAAGAATTGTAGCATGGCCATCCCCCTTGGGGGGCGGGGGTTGATTTCTGACTTTCTGTCTCTCTGTCTCTCTCTGTTTCTCCAGCAAGTGCACATGTCTTATAGCAAAAAATCTCTCTCAAGAAAAAAAAAGAAAAGAAAACAACAGACAATAATACCATTGCCATTCTTTACAAAAGTAGAAAAAAGCAATCTTAAGTTTTTTATGAAATCACAAAAGATCCCATAGCCAAAGGAGCCATTATGGAAAACTATATGACAGTGCCTCAAAAAAATAAATAAATAAAAATAGAACTATTTTATGATTTACATATGTACTACTGGGTATATACTCAAAGGGAGAAAAAAATAGTTTGTCAAAGATTTATCTGTACTTTGGTGTTTATTGCATCACTATTCACAATAATTAAGATATCGAATCAACCTAAGTGCCCCAAAATTGATAACTGGATGAAGAATATGTGCTATACCATAAAATTAAATACTACTCAACCATAACAAATGATAAAATTATGGTTTTGTTTCTGTTTTTGTTTTTGTTTTCCCAGCAAGATGGATAAGTCTAAAGGAAATAATGCTAAGTGAAATACCAGGCACTGAAAGACAAATCTACATGTCTTCACTCACTAGTGGAAGCTAAAAAATGGGATTGCACAGAAGTAGAGAGTGAAACTCTGGATATGAGAAGCTGGGAAGAGCTTCTGGAGAGGGAACAGAGAGAGAACTCCATTAACAGATACAAGAGTATAAGTAGGTAAGTGGAATGAGATCCAGTGTGGTACAACACAGTAGAAGCAACTATAGTTGGTAGCAATTCAATGTACATTCAAGATAGCTTAAAGAGAGAATTTTGTATGTTCATAAAACAAAGTAACAGTAAATGATTGACCTGGCTGATGTGTTTATTCCCTTGATTTGATCCTCATACATTGTATATATGTATTGAAAATTTACACTGTAGCCAACAAATATGTACAGTTATTGTATGTAAATTAAAATTTATAATAAAAGTCCAGACACTATGCTCCATCCAAGACCAACTAAAGCTAAACAGGATCTGGAACTCTGTTTATTGGAAGTGATTTGTCATGCAGAGCCAAGTATAGAAACCACTGCAGTCCATACGGTTGAAGTGGGCTTGTAATAAGAACTGACATTTTTTCCTATTCCTCTCAAGATTCTGTTGCTTGTAAGCTTTTCAGTTCTTTAAGGTTTTTGATTTAGCTCTATGGTTCTCAAAATGTGAATCCCAGGCCAACAACAATGGCATCCTCTGGAAACTTCAGAAATACAAATTTTCAGACTCACTCCGACCTTCTAAATCAGAAATTGGGGGTGGGGCCCAGAAATCTGTTTTTTAACAAGCCTTAAAATATGTATTAATGGCAATGAATAAAACATCACAGTGTCTCTGCTTCTCTTTATGTTGTGTGCTGCAGATGTTGGCAAGAAAAGCAACATTTTAAACATTAGCACTGGGAGAGCCGGAGATCAGAATTGAGGAAATCTTTTAAGGTTAAATTTTCTCAAATACTTCCTCCTGAAGACCCTGCGCCAGTTCGTGATTTCCAGGCAGATGTTTTTCATTATACTGCTACTGGGTCATGACAGAATCGCCATGGCTTGCCGTTGCCATGACAACCACATTTTTTGGTCTGCAGAGAATAGTATATAGCTCAGAGGTGTACGTTTTCTCTTAGTAATGGAAATGTTGATCCATTAAAGGAATTGATTAGGTGGACAACTGTACATTTGATAAATCAGCAGTAAATTTGATGGATCACATTTATTTTACATGCTTTATCCAGTGGACAGTATCCTGTTTCCACTCAATTTTCCAGACAAATAAAGACCCTGTGGTAAGCATAGCAGGCTTTACAACCATAAAAAGCTGGGAGGAAATGTTTTATTATTATAAGCCATATTTTTCATGTAGGAGGAAAAGATTCTAGGGAAAAGTAGTTACAAATTTTGATGATTTATATTTACTGTTTATATTCTTTCGATCCTACTTTCCCCAAGGTCACTTACTACAAAAATGGAAGCATTTGAAAGGCAATGATAATTTCTAATACTGTAGATTAAAAATTGGATATGTAACATTTAATTGTTTGTAATTTCATTTGGGAACTTGTTATCTAGCGTATCATTAGGTTTTACATGTACAAAAATGTTATGGCAAAACATTTTCAAAATTAAGGTCCTTTGGAAAATGAACTAATTATTATTTTCAAATTAAACCAAGAGAAAGTTTTATCTTTTTCTGTTATAGTGTATGTTTGGACATGGTAATTTTTCTTTTAAGTATTATCTATAATACGGTGAAGTCATGTTCTGGTTGGCTTATGACCTGTGCGAGAATGAAAATCCGTCAAATGGGTGTTTTGAATTATGGTAATTATGTTCAGTAATAGGTTCAATGAAGTCTGGGTCGCAGTTAAATGTTCATCCAGGGTACTATGAAATCTAACTCCATTTCTTTTACTATGACACTGATTAGGGATGGGCTCAATTTTCTTCTTGATTTAATACTATCTCAATTTTTTTGGTCTTAGAATAATTTTGATGGTAAAATTATGTACATGCATCTCATTTACAGGTAATTTTCCCCTTTCAGTCAGTTCTTGATTTTTTTGAATTGTATTATTTGATATTACTCAGTGAAATTTAAAAAAAATTTTTTTTACTTTGTTGGGAAGTACAAACTCCTTTACAATTTTTATCTTCCTTTTTATTTTTAATTATCATAAGTCTTATGATGACATAATTTATAAATCTGTGCTACTATAGCTCTTCTACTTTAAGCTTTCTTGTAAGCTGGCAAAAAGCACCAATCATAAATGTATAGTAGTTCCACAGTTTTTTGTTTTTGTTTTGTTTTGTTTAACTTTATTTATTTATTTTAGTTTTACCAGAAAGGGACAGAGAGAGAGAGAGAAAGAGAGAGTGAGAGAGAGAGAAAGAAAGTGAGAAAGCAAGCCACCAGGTCCAGGACTCAAACCATAGTTCCATAGTTGGCTATGTGGGAGACCAGCACCCTTAACCACCGCGACGCCTGTCGGCCCCAGTAGTTCTACAGTTTTTAAATGTTTTTGAATAGCTGCCTAAAGACAATCTTGAAATATAATGTAGCCTTACTTAGATAATAAGGAAT
The DNA here is from genome assembly GCF_000334495.1 of Tupaia belangeri chinensis. NCBI lineage: Eukaryota > Metazoa > Chordata > Mammalia > Scandentia > Tupaiidae > Tupaia > Tupaia belangeri. Next base: position 345,372 of record NW_006160197.1, on the reverse strand, counting down.
TCAAAAGAAAGTTTAATTTGTTACTGAATCACTAATTCACAATGACTTTCAAAAGCATCTGACCTTACAAATCGCCTGTAAAATATGTAAAATGTTATGAATTCTTCATTTGAAACCATACATAAAATACACTAAGATGTCTTACAATAAGTTAAAGGCAATGTTTCAGATACAGGGAATTCTACTTAACTTGGTATAGCTAAGACCAAAAATATAAAGTGTGTATCAGGACCTCATCTTCAGCCCTTGCCTTGAAGGGGTTAATGAACACAGACTAAAACACAGGTGCGTCTGCCTGGCTTCAAGACATAAAGAGATTTTCCCAGCATTTACATATTTATATAACCACTTACACATAAGCCTAAATAAAAAGTCAACCTCTAATAGGTTTTGAAATAGCATTCACCATCTTTGTAAAAAGTTGAGCATTATAAACATTAGTCTTATCTTTAGGAAGAACAAACAGTGATAGCATTTATTGAACCAAAATTAATATCAAAATGTAAAAACTCAACAATATTCATTTAACCACAGTCAGTCCTGCTCAGAAGCTGGATGTCACCCTTTCTCTATCCTTTTCATTTTTTTTCATTGGCAAACTCCTCTGAATCGCAGACCTTGAAATTACTGCATTTGGCATTTTTCTTTTACCAGTTGTATCCTACTTTGAGTTATTGGTGTGTGTAGATGATGTGCTTCCCAAAGTTCAATATTATTTCTCTGATTTGTCTTTGTTCCCCTTGTAGTACCTAATACATACACAGGGGCTTAATCAATGTTTGTGTAATTAATCAAAATAAGCTATTTTATCCCCCTGTAAATTCAGATTGCAGTGCTGCAATGTGTAAGCATAATACTTAAACCTAGCTTGCAGGTTTCAGGCATACAGTGGACTCATCCTCCAACAACATACATTCGAACTATGCAGGTCCACTTACATGCAGACTTATTTTCAGTAGATCCTGTAAATATAATATGTCTTACTTATGATTTTCTTAACATTTTCTTTTTCCTAGTGTATTTTATTGTAAAAATTCAGTATTTAATACATATACAAAACATGTGCTACTCAGCTGTTTATGTTGTCAGCAGGCTATGGTAACCAGTCGGCTATTAGTATCTTAGTTTTTGGTAGGTCAAAAATTATACTTGTATTTTGGGACCAGCAGTTAGCATAATGGCTACGTTGCTGGACTCCCATGTACTCAACCATGGTTCGAGTCCCGGACCCAGTGGCTTAAACTCACGCCAGGCGCATGTGACCAAGATCCCAAGAGGAGAATGGAGAAGGGATTGCAGCATGGCCATCCCCCCTGGGGGGTGATTTTTTGCTTTCTGTCTCTCTGTCTCTCTCTGTCTTTCTGGTGAGTGCATGCACCCTATAGCAAAAACCTCTTGAAAAAATTATACTTGTATTTTCATGGCTCAGAGGGTAGATGCCCACAAATCCTGCACTGCTCAGAGATCACCTGTACACAGTAGCCCTCCCTTGTCAGCAGTTTCACTCTCCACTCTTTCAGTTATCTGCAGCCAATTGCAGTACTAAAGTATTAAGTAGAACATTCCAGAAATAAAGAATTCATAACCTTTATTTTAATTAATTAATCTATTGATTTTAAAAGAAGTTTTTGCCTTAGGGCATGTGAGTTGCTGGAGAGAAAGAGAGATAGAGAGGAGAGAGACAGAGATGAGAGAAAGTGAGTAATCCCCCCTCTGGGGAGATTCCACCATAATTTTCTTTTCTAATATTTAAAGGATTGAACTTACTATTCTGAGAGAGAAAATATGACTCTCTCTCTCTCCCTATATATAATCATATTTTATATGTATATTTATATATATATAAAATTACATTGAAATATATACATAATTACATTGAAGCTCTCAGCAATTCTCAAATTCACCTTTAATCTTCTGAGCACCTTCAGATAGAGGCTTATATAGTAGAGATAAATAAATTTTTTACAAATGTAGATGTTTCAATATTTAACTTCAAAATAATATCTTTAATGAGCACAAAACAGTTTTTAAATCTTGTTTTTTGTTTAAGAGAGTTTTTTGTTTTGTTTTGTTTTGTTTTTTGCTATAGAATGTGAGAGACAGAAAGCAAATAATCATCCCCCCTGGGGGGATGGCCACACTACAATCACTTCTCCTCCATTCTCCTCTAGGGATTTTGGGCACACACGCACACATGCCTGGCATGAATTTCAAGTCGCCAGGACTCAAACCACACTTGACTACGTGGGAATTCAGTAATGTATTACTCCATCTGCTGGTCCTGTTTTAAGTTTTTTACTTATTATATTAATGATAGTGAATGTGTGTACAAGAGAGAGACAGAGACAGAGAAGCATCCTCACAGAATCTGGCCACACTGTGATCTCCTTTCTCCAGTCCTCCCAGCTCCTTAGATCCTGGGAGGCTGCACACTCACCAGTATGTTTTCGGGCTAATACAAGGGTCTGAACCAGCAGTTGGCTTTGTGTCTTCCAGCACTGATGCTCAGTTTGCCACCAATTGTAACATCAGACTGGGCCAGCACAAAACTTTAAGGGTCAGCCAGTTAAGGCAGCTAGAATCCACATGGCTGACTGAGCTGTTTGAGTCCCAGACCCGGAGGCATGAACAACACATTGGGCATGTGTATGTATATATGTAAGATCGCAAAAGGAGAATGGAGAAGGGATTGCAGCATGGCTATCTCCCATGGAGGTACTTTCTCATTTTCCCTCTCTGTCTCTTTCTGGTGACAGCACATGCCCTCTAGCAAAAAAATAAAAATAAATGAAAATTAAGAATTTTATATAACTGTTTCCCAAACTGTGTTCTGGTTCTGTAGAAGTGCTATTCTATGAGGTGTTACCTATTGAGAAATATTCTTGAGTACACGTGTAAACACGCACACACATATACATGTACACACACATACACAGGATTTACTAGTTTGGGAAATGCTGCCTTAAACAAGTGTAAAATTGCTTATTTACTCTAAATCTCCAATGTTTGTGCTAATTAGCATTAGTAAGATATATTTTAACTTATATTCCAAATTCAACAAATTAATTCATTTTGGAGGACTGTGTTTAGATAAGGCTAGTGTTTTTTTGTTTGTTTGTTTGTTTTGTTTTGTTTGTTTGTTTTTTTAAAAACAACACAGAAAATGAGTTCAGCATGAAGTGATAGACTTTGGAATCCCTGATAAGGTTCAGGTTTGCTCTGGTACTTGCCCCCTATGATGTTTTTTAAAAACAACACAGAAAAATGAGTTCAGCATGAAGTGATAGACTTTGGAATCCCTGATAAGGTTCAGGTTTGCTCTGGTACTTGCCCCCTATGATGTGGCCATAGACAAGCTACTTGATTTCTGGAGTAGGAATTGTATAAGTAATATCTGGCTTACAATGTTCTGAGATTAAAAGAGATAAATTATGTGAAAACTTTGGAGCACAGAGGTTCTCCATATATCAATAAATCTGAATCCTCTCTCTTCCTCACTTTCTCTTCTGATAACCCTTCATAAGTGTGCATATGAGTTGATAGGACTCTAACCAGGTTTTGCAAATGGATGTTTCTTGCTTTACTTAATTATTACTATGAATATGAATCTGTACTGATATATCAACAGTCCATCCAATTTAATAGGTCAGTTAATGTTCCAGGGTATCAAACACCAGTTTCATTAGACAATTGATCACTGTTGGATATTTGAGTTATTTTCAAATTTTCCCTTTCTCAAAGAGCTTTGTATAAACAACTTAGAATAAATTGCTTATTTACTTTTAGATTATTTTCTAAGAGTGTATTCCCCAAAGCGAAATTATTAGCTCAAAGGAAAGAAATCATTATATGTGTTTTGTCACAAATAACCATGCAAACATGTAAACCAATTTATAATGTCACTTAAAATATATGTCTACCTTTGTATTCTGACCGGTCACCAATGGTTTCTTATCACTTTTTGTTAGTTTACTAGGTACATACTAGTACCTTAACTTTGCTTTATGACAACTTTATTTAATAACCAGTGTGCTGTGGGTTTTTGATTACGCTAGCTTATTATCTGTGTTTTACATGTGTAAGGAATTTCTTCTTCTTCTTTGATGTTCATAGACTAGAATTGGGATTTTCAGATTATTGCATATTTAGCCAACCTATGTCTAAGGGCAATTATTGTAATATATACTCACTACTTCTTTAGAATGACTAGCAAGGGTTATGAGATGCCCACCCTATCCCCTTCTACAACTTCCCCTTCCCTATCTTACCTTCTAAAGTTGATGGAACTTAGTAGATCTTAAATTTTTTTATTACAAGATTGATGGCACAAAAATATTCAGTCGTTAAATGTGCTATGGTTGACCAGCAGTGTTTGTGGTATCAATGTTTCTCTTCCAGAAAAGTCATCATCTCAAACTTACTTCAATCATTTATACCTATAAAAGAGCATCTGGGGCCAGGCCATGGGCAGGTGGTTATGTGAGCTGGATCTCACAGGGTCAACTGCCCAGTTAAGGGTTCTAAACCTGGTAGCTGAAGAAACATGCCAGGCGTCTGTGTGTGTGTGTGTGTGTGTGTGTGTGTGTGTGTGCATGCGTGTGCTTATGTGCACTTGTCAAAAATTCTAAAAAAGGGGAGAAATGCAGGAGAAGGGATTGTGGTATAGCCATTCCCCATCATTCCATCTCTCTCTCTCTCTCTCTCTTTCTCTCTGTCTTTCTTCTGCAAGTGCACTCCTTTTGGCAAATGTTTAAAAAAGAAAGGAAAAGAAAAGAAAATAGGCCCCTGATCATTTTTAGGTTAATATAGAGAAGGACCACAGTAATCATTCCAGAGGACTATTGACACATACTGTCAAGCTCTGCCTACAGTATGTTTCTCCATTGCCAAGGCCACTTGGCTGCTAACGACCCTGTTCTTTAGAAGCAATTCTTGCTTTAGACAACAAATTCCATCTCAGTAATCTATGGTTTAGCATTAAGCTGTTGGTCCTATTAGTCCAGTCTGAGTTTTGAATTTTAGTATTGATAACTCACTTACCTGTCTGGAACCCAGAAACTAAGATAATGCCCTGATTTCGCTTCTGGTGGCACCACGCAGGGATCGTTGTTTGTTTCAAACGATGAAGACTGTTGGTGATGGAAAGGTTGACCTTTAACCTGTTGACTGACCACAGACACTGATTTCTGACTCTCTGTCCTAAGCCTTCGCAACCATGGAGTCACCTTATCAACTACTAACAGAGGAAAGCTAGGTGAATCATAATCCAAAGTCTGAAGCCCTGCCATTGTTTTCCAGAGAAAAGAATACATGTTATTTACATGACAAGCTGAAAAGCTCCCTCTTGCCAAAGTGCACGAAATAAGGACTCTCATGTAGGCGTAAGTATCGTTCAAATACTGCCTTCTTTATGCTGGGGAAACAAACCTCTTTTGTAAAAGGACGGATGGATCCAGGATTTTGTACCAAAAGAAAAAGCGAAGAGGGAGCTGTGCCTCCCAAACTGACGATCCTCTGTGGAAACAGTTCTCTAGATGTTACCCCAAACTGAAGTCAGAATTAGTGTTTTTCTGACAGAACACTCCAACAGGAAAGGTTCCTGCCAATGTACTCTTATTTCTCCCTGAGTTGAAATCGATGTGTAAAAAATGTTTCCAAATCATGAAATTAACTTTTGGCTTTAAGCAAAGGGTTTTAATGTCTGTGAAGTTTTGACAGTTGAGCAATGATGTAGTATAGTAAACTATTAAATATTTTTATATAGTCTAGGCTTACTAAATAAAAAATTGAAAATACAAATAAGCAATGGAAAAAAAAAAAACCCTGTATCACCTTACTTCCAGAAATAAAGTTATTAGAATTTTGACATACTCTTTTATAATTCTTCCTATACACACACACACATCCACTGAAGAGCTGGCTCATAAAGTACATATTAGGTACTCTTTCCATGTTAATAAAGACATCTTTACTGTAAATATACAATACTATTTAGGTGGTATGATAGTACGCTATTATTAACCAGTTCCATATATTTAAATATTGATACACTTTGCTTGAGATGCTAGTATGTCGATAAAAGATGTGAGTTTTAATGTACTCTTTCTCATTACATTAATTAGTGTATGTGATGTTATCAGATCTTACTTAAATCATTTTAACATTTCATTTTGAGGTAACTGTGTAGACTTAAAAAATAATCTGTCAATAAGTTATCTTGATCCGATTCTTCATATAAAAATCTGTGCTTGCAACTACGATTTCAATTCTGAGGCAAAATAAAATGACACCTAACTTGAGGTAAGTATTCACCCTGAGAAGCCTGATGTGACACTAGCTGCTATGATTATAGATAGGACTGCATGGGTGTACCCTTGGTCAGGTTTTATGTGCAAAACATTATGTGTTTGTGTTTTGCTAGGAAGAAATTCATTGTTCACGATTGTTCAAAGGAATTGGTGATGTATTCTTAAAAGCAAGATGTTTCTGTTTTCAAATTCCCAGTGAGATTCACTCAGCCAGCTCATTTAATTTCTCTGATCTCGTTTTTCCACCTGTTTTACCTACCTTGAAATGTCATTGGAGTTAAATGAGATAGTGTTTAAAGTTCTGGGTTCATAAAAGCACCTGGAGTTTATTTCCTATTTTATTAATGGAGCTGTCTCTTTTTCCGAATATAATCCATGATTTCTCACGTGGGTTGAATGTGAGTAAATACTAATATGTGATGTACTCCGGAAAATGTTTGACCGTATTTTATTTGAAAGCCCAATTATGACTAAACCATGCTTGCTATTACTTTCATGCATCTTCTATCAATATACTTTCATCTTTTTACTATAAGCACTATACATCCTCACAATTTTTGTCTCTTATATTTTTTTCCTGATCTTTTAATCCATTCTTACCTGGCAACCTCATGAAATCATTAAGGCTTCATGACATAAGTTCTGTTGGGTTATGAATACATCATTTTTGTTTCTGTTGATATTCTCATGGGTTTATGGAAATCATTGCTTGGATTTTGAAAGAAAATAATGAGGCAATCACTCTTACAGCTCACTGTTACTAGAATAATAATAGAATTGAAGTTGCTTTTCTTTGACAAAGCTTTCGATTGTCTGGCCTAGTCAAGCTTCATAATTCCAGTTGCACCTAGTCAGAAACTCAAAAAATAAATAAAGACATTTTTCTCTATCCCTTCCCACTAGTACACACAAAGAAACACATGCCTTTTTAACAGTCGGTATTGTGGATCTTTTCCCCAAGTGGGTACCATATACAAGGAAAGCTAGATTTCTCATCATTACTACTTTTATCACACATGGTTTCTTGCTCAGGCATGCTACTGACCAGAAAACACACCACTGACATTGACATAGCGTAGAAGCAACTGAAACAAATGTGTGCGCTTGTGTATGTGCATTATTTTATGTATATAACATTCAGTTCTTTCTTTTGAACGTTTTCATATATATATATATATATATACGTACATATATATACAAGTGTTCGAACTGAAGCACAGATGCACACACACACACACACACACACACACACGCACACATGCAAACACACACACACATTTTCCACAGGAATTGTCAATGTTAACCCAATCTAAATTCAAGATCAGGGAGAAAAGCTGCCTCCTAGTCGGGGAACAACAGTCCTTCTGAGAAAGTGTTACTAGGCTTCTTGGGCTGTTTCGTTGCCATGCTAAGCCTGATCTGTACCAGCACTTAGGAACGCCACCCACCCCTGTGCCTTTCGATAACTAGACCCACCCTTTGGTCAGACAGACATTAAACTTGCTCAAACTTTGCCTTTACTCATCTCTTTTACTTCATGCCAGATTACGTTCTGAAACTAAGCAAGCTTTATAAACCTCTACTGTAGAATTTTCGTTGAGCTGTTTATTGGTTTCAATTCCACGGATTCTTCTAGAGGAAAATATTTTACTTACGAAGATCAAGTCATTAACTGTGGCTTAATGACATTGCAAATATTTTAAAGTCAGATAAACAGAAACAAAAGGCTTTGAGTCAAGAAAAGAAAAATGAAACGTCGTTTTCTCTTTTGCACAAAGACCAAATTTCTCATTTTCCTTGGGATTATTATATTTTGTCAAAACATAAGAGGATCTTTTAAGTAGTACGTATACCCAAATATATAATAAAATTGAATATCAAGACTTTTTTAAATTTAAAATACTCTATAGACTTTTTAAATTATAAAGGTTCAGCAATTTTTCATATACCATACATTAAAATAGTTAGAGCACATTTTTTGTAGGGAGAAAATATAGTGCTATAAGGCAAGAAAACAAGTTGATGTCTTTGATGAAATAAGCAAATTAGCAAAAACTGAAAAAAAAAGATATATAAAGATGGTCACTTTTCTTTTTCTTTCTTTCTTTTTTTTTTTCTCCTTTGGAGAGGTTTTTGCTGTAGGGCATGTGTGCTCGCCATAAAGCCAAAGAGAGACAGAGAGAAAGAAAGCGAGAAATCACCTTCGCCCACCCAGGGGGATGGCCACGTCGCAATCCCTTCTCCTCCATTCTCCTCTCAGGATCCTGAGAATGCACACACATACACCCGGCATGAGTTTAAACCACCAGGTCCGGGACTCGAACCAGAGTTGACTACATGGGAGTCCAGCGATATAGCCATTACGCCAGATTTCATATATATATATATATACATACATATATATATATATGTATGTATATATATATATATAATCCCAGATACAGATATATGGAAATTGGTTAGACTTCATTTGCCAGTCTGGTTCTCTTATTATCACACATTTCCTCCCTCCCTTCCTTCCCCAGGTGGGCTTGTCTGAATGTTTCCAGAAGTTAATAGCTGGCAACTTTCATCTGAGCTTTCTATGCTAAACGTGTCTGCTTTTACCTTGGGTATTGTGCAAATTGTGGCACTCAAGCTGTTTTACTGTTTAAGGCTGTACTTGCTCAAGCTGTTTTACTGTTCGCTACTGCTGTGACATCAAGTCCTAAACATTTAGAAGAGAGGTCAAAATAAACACCTTGTTTCTTTATTCAGTGGGTGTGTATGGAGAGTGTAGTGTGCACTGGAAACTATTGGTGTGATTAAATTCTCATTTTTGGTATTAAATTCATCTTATTAAGTGTGTTTGTTCTCACTCTGGAAAAAAATCTTATTCAGACTATAGTAAATCAATATATACCCTTTTTTTTATATTTAATTACTGTACATCTTTACAGCATAGAAAATGAGCTTTCCCAGCATGAATACACAGCATTATTAGTCCAGTCAAAGATATTACTATACACCTTAAAATCAATTTGCTATTCATTGTACCTGATTTATGAGATTTAATAGTTTCTGTCTTCCATGAAAGTTGACAGTGCAAGCATTTAGACTGTTTTCCTTCGTTTCAGTTTTTAAAAGATTTAAGTTCATTGAAGTAGTCAAACTAATAACCTCTCTCATTTATGTTCACTGAATGAATTCTTTACTTCATATAAATGTAAATAAACTGATAGAAATAAAAGTACACATTTGTTATTGGTTTAAAACGAAACTGACATGGAGTAGTGTAAGGTATTCAGTTATATTTTGGACACCTTTTTATGTATCTGGCACAGTGATAAACAATGGAGATTCAATGATGAATAAGAGTTTCTGCTCTTCAGGAGCTTCTAAGTTTAAGTAAAATGCTAAGCTGATTTCTCCCATTTTGATGAAAGAATGCTAGAAAGTTCCATGGACTTTGTACATCCAAGCATCAGATTACAAACCCTGAACTGATTACTAAGAGTTCTTAAAACTAAGTACTTAGAAACTCGGATCAGCACACTACTTTGTACTAAAGAATCTAACTCAATATTTATTATTTATTCTGTGTCAAGTATTTGTTTTAAAAATATATTTATTTACAATTGTTATATGCAGACATTATACTAAATACATGTATGTGTGTACATATTATAAATATTTTGTCTTTAAATACAACCCTACAGGGCCAGCAGGTAGTGTAGACATTAAGGAACTGGACCCACATTGATGACTCTGCATTTTGAATCCTAGACCTGGCAGCTTAAAAATCACACCAGGTGCATATGCTTGCGTGCCCAAAATTCTGGGAGAGAATAGAGGAGAACGGCTTGTGGTGTGGCCATCTTCCCAGGATGGTGATTTCTCCCTTTCTCTCTTTGTCTCTCTCTCTGTCTCTGGCAAGTACATGTACCCTATAGCAAAAACAAACATACAAAAAAATTCCTGCGAAGAAATTATTTCTAATCGCATTATACAGAAAAAGAAACTGAGCTGATAGGATAGCTTAGTTTAGAAGATATATGATTGAGACAGGAGTGAAATCAAGACGCTGAATCTGGAACACATGCTTTAAATAACTACATCTTGGGGGCTGGCAGGTGGTGTGGACGTTAAGGGCACTGGACGCCCACATGGCCAACTACGGTTTGAGTCCCAGACCTGGTGGCTTGCTTTCTCATTCCCCGCACCCCCAGTCTTGTTCTCTCTGGTCAAATTAAAATGAATAATTAAATAAAGTTAAATAAAATAATTCTTTAAATAAATACAGGAATAAATTACTACATCTTATTAGATGTTGGAGATTGAATGACAAGGAAATTTAAAACTTCCCCTGGTCTCATGGAGCTTACAGTTTAGTCAAGATGATAGAGTTTAGGTATGTGTGCTGAGTCAACAAGACTGTGTTTCTGAATTATCAATGAGAATGCTTAATCTTAAAAGTAAAAATAATTTAAAACATCATCTCATAATGTGCCAGCAGATGGCATATAAATAAATATATGGTTTATATTAAATATATGGTTTATAAATAAATATATGGTTAATAGTGGTTACATCACTGCACTCCCATATGGCTGGCTGTGGTTCAAGTCCTGGATCTGGTCGTTTGAAACTCACCCTGAGTGTGTGTTCATGTGTGCCCAAGAACCAGGAGGAGAATGAAGGAGATAGTATAGCAGTTTGGCCATCCCTCCTGGGGGTGATCTCTCACTTTCCCTCTCACTATTTCTGTCTCTCTCTCTCTGGTGAGCATACACGCCCTAAGGCAAAAATCTCTTTAAAACGATCATCTTAGAATTTAAAAAGATGACATATATTAACTAAACAATTACACAAGCATCTGAAGACAAATTATATATTCTTTGAAGTGGAAACACAAGATATTAGAAGAAAGCTATAATGAGGAAAGTAATATAATCTAACAAGGTTGTCATAGTCCATCTGGGCTGCTATTACAAAATACATAAACTGGGTAGCTTTTTTGTTTGTTTGTTTTTTTAGAGAGATTTTTGCTATAACACACATGTGCTCGCTGGAAAGACTGAAAGACAGAAAGCGAGAAATCACACACACACCCCCCAGGGGGGAAGGCCACACCACAATCTCTTCTCCTCCATTCTCTTCTCGGGATTTTAGTTATATGCGCACACACACCAGCATGAGTTTTAAGCTGCCAGGACCAGGACTCAAATCGTGATCATCTACATGAGAGTTCAGCAACATAACCATTACACCATCTGCTGGTCCCTGATTAGCTTTTTAACAATACATTCCTGGGAACCAGAAGTTAGCGTAATGGCTATGTCATTGGACTCCCATGTAGTCGACCGCGGTTCGCATCCTGGACCCGGTGGCTTAAAACTCACGCTGGGCGCGTGTGCGTGCGTGCCCAAGATCTTGAGAAGAGAATGGAGGAAAAGGGATTGCGGCGTGACCATCCCCTCTGGTCTGGGAGGTGATTTCTCACTTTCTGTCTCTATGTCTCTCTCTGTCTCTCTGGTGAGCGCACGCGCCCTATATCAAAAACCTCTCTCAAAAAAAAAAAAAAAACATTCCTCACAGTGCTGGAAGCTGGGAAGTCCAACATCAAGGCATCAGCATACTTGGTGTCTGATGAAGGCTCTCTTCCTCATGGACAGTGCCTTGAGCCTGTATCCTCACACAGTGAAAGGAGGGGATGAAATGCACTCTAGGATCTCTTTTATAAGGGTAGTAATCCCATCCTTAAGACCTCAGATCTCATGGACTAATTATCTCCTGAAGTCCCTACTTCCTAATACCATCACTTCGATTATTTCAACAAATGAACTAGGGGAAGGGCATTTATCAGTAAATTATAGCATAAGATGAGAGAAAAAGTTTCCTGAGAAAGTTAGATGAGCAGATTTTTGAAATACAAGCAAACATTAAATTCATGAATATAGTGGAGAAGAAGTTAGAGGTCAAATAAAGCATTTATAGATAGAAGAAAAGATTTTGAGGCAAGAGAAGCCTGGTAGAATTGGAGAATATCCAAATGGCTGAGACATCTCTAGCAAGGAGATGAACAGGTGGACTGAAAATAATATATTGGAGGCCAGATCATGCTGAAGCTTACAGGCAATAGTAGAAGGTTTATGCTTTTCCTAAGAGCTTTGAGAATTTACTCAGTAATTTTTAAGAGTCCAGGAGTTCTACCTACTTCACAACTCTTGGAAACTTAATAAATCACTAAAAAAAAAAAAAAAACAAAAAAACCCCCACAAAGACATACTTGAAATTTCAAATTTCAAAGAACATTTTGTTATATGTATGTTTTGAGTTGCTGGAAGTTTTTATTTGAAGTTAATATATTATTACTTTTTAATTTTAATTACTTTTAGTTTGTCTTCATCACACACATAAATGGTTGTAAAATTTTTGACTAATCCTACCCATCTGGAATATTCAGTATTGGCATCAATATTTTTGAAATACTACATAAAGTATAATGTATGTAATAGAATAAATACACTGATCCCCACCTTTATTTCTGTACAAAATGTATGCATAAATCTACTCTCAAATTTTTCTATGAGGAGGAGATTTAGTGTTATAATCAGGTACTACTTTTTTCCTCATTAGACTGTGGGTCTAAGATGAATGTTTTATTTTATTTTATTTTATTTTATTTTATTTTATTTTATTTTTTGAGATTTTTTTTTTATAGGGCGTGTGCGCTCGCCAGAAAGACAGAGAGATAGAAAGCGAGAAATCACCTGCCAGGGGCGTTGGCCATGCCACAATCCCTTCTCCTCCATTCTCTTCTTGGAATCTTAGCACGCACGCACATGTACCTGGCGTGAGTTTAAGCCACTGGGTCCAGGACTCGAACTGCGGTCGACTGCATGGGAGTCCAGCGACATAGCCGTTACACTAACTGCTGGTCCCAAGATGAATGTTTTATTGTAAGTCTTTTTCCCCTTCAATGGGCCAAGGTCAAGGAACATTTGATAACCATGTACATCTGCATTACAAACAACTACTGTATACAACAGCACCGCTTTTATAGTGGAGGTTAGTACAAAGGGCAGTGGGGGAACAGGGAAAGGAGACTCTCCAATCCTAAATTCATAGTTTTATCTTCCCCCCCCCCAGCTTACTGACAATTTTATTCGGATTCTGATAAATTTATTGATTACATTAGAAAGGATATTTGTCTCCTTTTTAAATTGTTTTTATTTACACTTCCCCATTGAACATCTTTACAGTGTACAGCATGGTGTTTCTCATCATGAATATGATGCTTATTAGTCAAGTCAAAGCATTGCCTTATACGTTGCCATCAACAGACTATTTTTCATTTTTGTGTCTACTAAATGCTTTGTTTGTTTTTATCCTGAACCCCTCTCTCCCACCTGGGTCTTACTACATCCTATTCCTCCTGCCTCAGCCTCCTGATTAGCTGAGGCCGCAGGCATGAAGCACCATACCTAGCTCTCTCAAACAGGACATCACTTATTGTCCACACTGGGTATGAACTCCAGATCCTCTTACCTATGCCTTCTGAGCAGCTAAGACTACGTGTAAATGCTGCCACACTTAGCTTTTAGGGTGGACCAGGAATCGAATCCAAGCTTCGCATATGGCCTTAGACTGCTGAGTCTCAGTGTCAACCAGCTACCACAGCTAAGTCTGAAGTTGAGTGTTTCTAAAATAAATAGGAGAGGTATAGACCAGGCAGTGTCTTAGGCAAAGTGAAATTTCACCGAGTTTTTAATGGAAGGAAGCAGAGGAAAATATATGTATGAATGCATGGGCATGTGAGTAGCACCTAATTGCAGTGATAATGAGTTTATTTCAGAAAACGAAGTCAAGGCAGGTGATAAGGCAGGGCAGGTGATAAGGCAGGGCAGGCATGCAGCTTTGAGACATCCGGGTGGAAGTGCTTTGTTTACTGACTTTTAAGAGAAATATAATTCTCACAAACATAAATATGATGACCCATAATACCTAACAGAGAAACAGAATCCAGTTTAAATCATGACACTATTTTTTGAGAACAAAAATTTATTCGACTTTTATGTGAGAAATTATACAAAAGTATTGTGATTGAGATTGTTAAAAGGGAATCTATATTATTGAAACCACTCAAAATTTTTATTTTTCAGGAAATTAATAATCAGGGAAAACATATAAAAAAGAGACGATCAATATGTATGTACAGAGATTTGGCTGCTGATAAACAACCATATGATAACATCAGGTCTACTCGGCACATTAGTACAATTTGGCAAGATTTATGATCTGTGTTAGCAACCTCCCCAGGAAATGAAGTTTGGCTGATGCAATCCATCTTAGGAAAGGCCAGATCTGCATATTATTAACATTTGTGTTGGTAGGTTCCCAAAAATGGGTGTAGTCTGACCCAAAATGAGTGTTATAATAAAAACCTTCACTTGCTATAGGAGTGCAAAACCATCTGAGGGAAGCAAAAATGTAGACATTTCTTCAAGCACAAATGGCTGGTGTCAAAACTAGTTGCAACAGTGCTATGTTCAGCAGCTGCACCTACATGGTAACTAGGGAGCTATCTGGCTATGACTGTTTGTTTCACACATCCAAATTTAAAGTAGAGGGTGGAACATGCTGGGCAGCACTTATGAAAATGAGGTTTTTTTTTTTTTTTTTTTTTTTCCTAAACTCCTCCCTCCATAACTTAAGCCTGAAGCCTGAAAACAAGAGGAAACCATGATATAATGGTGTTTTCTTCAGGGGAAAAATACACATCGTTTTCTATGCTAGTAATGACATTTAAATGGGAAACATGCCTGTTTGGTTGTTGACCTCTTGTACCTTATACTTATCCTAGAGTTTCCTTTTTAAGCAATGTTTCCTAGAGACCTAGTATTGGCCTGAGACCAGCTTATTTACTCTGTGCCAAAAAGTTATTTCTCAAGCCCAATTATCTAGAAAGCTTATGAAATATGTACCTTGGCAAGCTCTAAGAAAAATGATTTTTTTTTTCCAAAAAGTCAGGTTTTCCAGAGGAACTCTCTGAATTTTCAATTAAACAGTATTTTTTGGTTGGAGGAGAATGCATAGATAGAAATATTAATGAAGTAATATAAGGAGTGTTGTCTATTTTACAATCCTAGGCAGATTTGTTTTACCAGGTTCCTCCTAGTGGGAGTAAAAGTAGTGGTAAAAAGAAATGACCTAGAAATAAGGATTTTCTATAACGTACACTCAACAACACCACACTCATCTGAGTGACCTTTAAAACTAAAGGCATAGCACTGGCCCTGTGGTCTATTGTTAAGAGAACCAGACCTTACATGACCAACTAAACTATTTGAATCCCATTCTCAACAGCTTGATATACACACCAGGTACCTGTGCATGTCTGCCCCAAATCTCAACAGGATGGAGCAATGTAAGAGAACGGATTTAGGCATGACCAAGCCCCATTGGAGAGTGCTCTCTCTCTCTCTCTCTCTCTCTCTCTCTCAAGTATACATACCCTTTGGCAATTAAAAAGGAAAGAAAAAGAAAGGTCTAGAAGTTACATGCGGCTCAATGTCTCCTTTTGCAGTTGTTTGGACCAGATGGGTATATCAAAAGCAAAGGAGAACAGTAGCTGAATCTGGGATCCATATCAGAAAGATGTTCAGGAGACTGATACTCACTTTGGACGTACCTTATTATACCTCTGTCATCAGATGAGAAATCAAATTGCTCACCTTTCTTATGATCCCTGTTCTCTTCTTTATAGAGTGCTATTAATTTATACATATTTTAAGTGACCTGGTCTTAAGTTAGGTTTTGTGAAATAATATATACGTTTCACATATTATAAGTTTGGAAATATCTTACATAGATAAACATGCCATGTAGAGTCAAAAGAAATCTAAAGCTTTTGAAATGCAGGTAAAGGGCCAGCTGCATGCCCTGGTGGTTAAAGCAATCAGATTCCATTTTGCTGACCTCACAGTTCGATTCCCAAACCCAGCGGCTTAAGACATGCCAGGCACATGTGCATGCATGCCCAAAATCCCAAAAGAAGGAAGAAATGGAAGAGAAGAGAAGGGATTATGGTGTGTCCATGTCCCATGGGGAGGGGAATGCTTTCTCCTTTCTGTCTCTCTCTCTCTCTCTCTCTCTCTCTCTGCCTCCCATTACCTAGTGCAAATGCCATCTAGCACAAAAAAAAAAAAAAGTTTAAAAATTATGCTTTTTTGGGTGAAATACTATCAAAAGAAGTGAGCCAAAAATATATCACATGGGATACGATTATATAGTATGTGCAAAAAAGTTGGACTCACAAAATTTTTATTTGCCCACCCGTATGATTATGTGTTTGGGCCTGTAGATTTATCTCCCACATCTTCACATGAAGGTCTGGAGGTGGAGACAAATGGGAGATTTCTTAACCATACCTTTCTGGGATCAAAGTATGATGTCAAAGAAAAAAATCTTGACAGGAAAATTATAGCATTTGCATTAGAAAGATTGGAGAAGAAGACAGAATCTTTAAATGTCATATTGCAGATTAAATATAATAATACACTCTTCTGTTAATATGATAAAGAGGGTGTTTAATAGACATACATTATATATTATGATAGAAATTTTCAGCACAAACTTTACAAACTGCCTATGGAAATAATATGAGGGTACTTTAAACATTTGTAGAATGATGATATTATTAAAGTACAAATTTGTTTTGATGCAAAAAACTGTTGAAATACTATGCATGGTTTTCATAATACATATTTTTCCTGAACATTTTGAAGACTTCATATAATTTCTCACTAGCAGTTTCAGAAACTAAATTTAAATCATATATAGAGAGGCTGCAATTAGAGTCAAAAGACTTCAGGACTTCTGACACTTGTAGGAAAAATTGTCCCGATTCACTCGGCAATTTTGCTGATGTATTTCCTATATTGAAAATAATGTAACACTTCATTCAGTAATATTTCCTTTGGTTAATGAAAAAAAGTCAGACAGTTTTGTTTTTTTCTTAACTAATTTTTTTTTTCCTTTTGGGAAAGATTTTTTTTCCTTATTTTTTCTTACATCCAATTATTGTGTGTCATTATAGCATACCAAATAACATTTTCTCATCCTGAAAACACTGTATATTGGTTTAATCAAAGATATTACCATACATATTATCATCAACAGATAATTTTCATTTTTGTGTCCCTTAAATATTGTGCTTCTTTCTTTTCCCCTTTTATTCCCTTCTTACCACCTTCCGCTATTTACCACCTTCTCCCACACTGTCTCTGGTATCCACAGTTGTTCTTCATGCCTTTATACTGTCCAGTCTTTCAGTTTCTGCCATAGAGTACAGACATTCAGTATATATTGAGTGGGGACATACAATGCCTCTCTTTCATAGTCTAGCTTGCTTTGCTTATCAGTAATTTTTCCGTATTTGGCCACTTTCTTGTTTCTTATGGTTGAGTAGTATTCTGTAGTGTACATGTGCCATTGTTTTATGTGGCTGAGGAGTATTCTGTAGTGTATATGTGCCGCACCTTTACAATCCATTCGTCTGTTCATAGACATTTGGGTTGGTTTCATATCTTAGCAGTTGTGAATAATGCTGCAATAAACATGGGTGTGCAAGTGTTTTTCTGACTGAGTGCATTTCTAACCTTTGGGTACACACCCAGGAGTGGAATAACCGAATCATATGGTAGTTCTACTTGTACAAATTTGAGAAATCTCCATATTATTCTCCATGGTGCCTATACTAGTTTACACTCCTACCAACACTGTAGAAGAGTCCCCTGTTCACCAGTACTTTCCAGTCTTCTTCTTCTTCTTTTTTTTTCTTAATCTTAGCAATTCTGAGTGAGGTTAGCTGGTATTTTACTATGGGTTAGATTTGCATCTCACTTATGATAAGGGATGTTGAACATTTTTTCATGTGCTCGTTGGCTGTTCATATGTCTTCCTTAGAGAGTTGTCTGTTCAGCTCATTTACCCATCTTTTAATTGGTTTGATCATTTATTTTGAGTAAGTTGTTTGACTTCTCTGTACATTCCAGTTATCAGTCCCTTATCTGAGGCTTAGTTTGCAAATATATTTCCCCGTTGCAAGGGTGGATGATTTACTCTAGTTATTGTTTCTTTTGCTGTGAAACATTTTTTAACTGGATGTAAACTCACTTGTCTATTTCTGTGATTATTGCCTGTGCTTTGGGGATATTATTTAAGAAGTGATTGCCTACTCTGATGACTCAAAGAGTTTCCCCTGTGTTTTCCACCAATACTTTTATAGTTTAAGATCTTAGGTTTAGATCGTTGACACATTTTGTTAGTGTTAATAGACAGGGGTCCATTTTCATCTTTCTGCAGGTCCATACCCAGTTTTCTCCAGCACCATTCACCAAAGAGATTTTCTTTTCCCCAATTGGATGGACTGTTGACTCTTGTCAAAAATCGGTGGACAATATGTTTTCGTATTTATTTCTGAGGTCTCTGTTCTATTCCATTCATCCACATGCCTGTTTTTGTGCCAATACCATGCTATTGTGATTATAACAGTTTTGTAATATATTTTGAAGTCAGATGTGAGATGCCTCCTACTCCACTCTCCTTGAGTAATATTACTTTGGTAATAAGGGATCTTTTATGATTCCAGAAAAATTCTATTAATTTTTTTTCTAAATATGTGAAGAATCTCTCTAGTAATTTGATTTGGATTAAACATGCAGATTAATTAGGATAAAATTTACATTTTGATTATGTCAACTCTTCTAATCCATGAACATTAGAAATCTTTACTTTTTTGTCATTTTTCAACTACCTTTTTAAAGTTTTTCATAGTTTATCTTGTAGAGGTCTTTGACTTCTTTGTTTAGGTTCATTCCTAGGTATCTTATATTTTTGTGTTTTTTATAAATGGGATTACTTTCTTCAATTATATCTCAGTCTGCTTGTTGCTCACATACAGAAATGCTATAGATAGTTGTATGTTGATTTTGTATCCTGCTACTTTACTGTATTAGTTTATTACTTCCAGCAGTTGTGTTTTTTCTCTACAAATTCTTTTTTTATTTTATTTGTACATAATAATCATGTCATCTCCAAATAGAGCTAATTTCACTTCCTCTTTCCCCATTTGAATATCTTTCATTTTAGTTTCTTGTCCGATTGCATTGGCAAAGACTTTTAGTACTATAATGAAGAGGAATGGAGAAAGTGGGCAGTCTTGTTTTGTTCCAGTTTAGCTTTTCCTCATTCAGTATGATGTTTATGAAGGAATATTGTATTTTATCAAATGCATTTTCTACATCAATTAATATGACCACATGATTTTTATCTTTCTTTCTGTTAATATGGTGTATTAAATTTATGGTTTTGCTTATGTTGAACTGCCCTTGCATCCTGGAAATAAAGTTTACCTGGTTGTGGTGTATAATCTTTTAAATGTGTCATTGGATGAAATCAGCCCCCATTGTCTATTTAGGCTTTTTATATATTCCTGATTAATTCTCAATAGATTATATATGTCCAGAATTGTATCCATCTCATCTAGGTTTTCTCATTTGTTGCAAGATAATTGCTCATAGCATCCTCTGATGATCGTTTCGTATTTATGTTATATCTGTTGTAATATTGCCTGTTTCGTTATGAGTTTGATTTATCTGGTTCCTTTCTCTCTTCTTCTTAATTAGTGTTTCATTGTGAATTTGATTTCTGATTCCTTTTTCTCTTCTTCTTATTTGGTCTGGCTAACAATGTATCAATTTTGTTTATCTTCTAAAAGAACCAGCTTTTGGTTTCAGTTATTTTCCATATAGTTCATTTATTCTATATTTCACTTATTTCTGCTTTAATTTTTGGATTTAAACCTTAGATTTTTCCCATAAAAAATAGAGGTACTAGTTACTAATTGGTAGGGATATTTTGCTTTGAATAAAAGAATATACAATACATAAATAGTGGGTTATCTAACTGATGTTCAATTCAATGAAGTTATTGCTTGTAATATATTTAACATAAACAAGATTAGAACATTGAGAAATGAATATAATTTTATTACTACTCTAAGCATAAAATGTAAGAGGCTCATAATCTAGTTTCTTTAAGGGGAAGAAGAAAAATAATATTGAAAAGAATGAGACCTGTAATATTCATTGTTATTATCATCATATGTTTTCATCATTTCATATTTCATATCTACTGTGAATATCAAAAACCTTCACTAAACTTCCAGTTCTTGGTATGATGGTGAAGCTTATAACAGAGAATGTTTCTCCTAAGACTGACTGAAAAAAAGGAGAAAAATTAAAAACAAAACAAAACAAAACAAAACAAAAAAACACTCTTGGAAGTGATATATGAATACAGTAAAGTGACAGGATACAAAAATCAACTTACAACAAAATATATCATTTCTATACATGAACAATGAGCAGACTGAGGTAGACTAGACCTTTTCATTTAATTTAATTAATTAATTCATTATTTATTTATTACATTTTGCCATAGGATGCATGTGCTCACCAGAAACAGAGAGACAGTGAGAGGGAAAGTGAGAAACCACCCTTCCAGGATGGATGGCCACACAGCCCTTTCCTTCTTCCTCCTCTCAAGATTTTGGGCATACACACACATGCGCCTGGTATGATTTTCAAGCCATCAGATCTGGGACTCAGATTGTGGTTGACATGTGGGAGTCCAGGGCCTGAATCACCATGCCACCTTTTGGTCTCCAATCCAAACTTTTTAAGTCTGAAGAAATTTGAGAGCTGTAAAGGTGGTCAAGACCTGAGGAAGCAGATCTTGGAGAGTAAGGGAGACCTAAGTGAGCTTGATTGAGTTGAGCACAATTTTCTATTCTGCTTGTCTGCCTAGGACAATAGTTGGATCTTGGCACAGGGTCAGAGTCTGGAAAGCCTTGCAGAGAGCAGTCATTAACCTCTATATTGGAATTGCCTGGCAGAGATTTTAAAACAACTATGATTAATATATATCTTTGGTGTTTTTTGGGAGAGGTTTTTTTGCTATAGAGAGTGTGCACTCTTCAGAGAGATGGAGAGAGACGGAGAGACAGAAAGCTAGAAATCACCCCCCAGGGGGGATGGGCATGCCACAATCTCTTCTTCATTCTCCTCTCGGGATCTTGGACACACATGCACATGCAGCCAGCATGAGTTTAAACTACCGGGTCCAGGACTCGAACGGAACTATAGTTCAGTGACATAGCCATTATGCTAACTGCTGGTCCCAATTGATATATATCTTGAAATGGATGTAAAGATAAAAAATTTCATTAGAAAATTAGAATCTATAGAACCAGAAGCAAATAGCAATTCTAGAATTGAAAAGCACACAAATTTGAAAACTTAATACATGGGTTTAATAACAGGCTAGATATAGTGAAACGGAACACTAGTAGACTTAAAGAAAAGAATCTAGACTGAAGTAAAGAGAAAAAAGAATGCAAGATATAGGGAAACATATATAGACACATAGAACATTGTAAAAAGTTCTAACATGTATGCAAGTTAAGTCTCAGTAGAAGAGAGAATGAGGAGGAAATAGAATAGCCAAAGATATAATGACCAAGAACTTTTCAGAACTGAAAAAAGTTACCATAAATTGGGACCAGCAGATAGCATAATGGCTATGTTGCTGGATTCCCATGTAGGTGATCGTGGTTCGAGTCCCAGACCTGGTGGTTTAAACTCATGCCAGGTGCGTGTGAATGTATGTCCATGATCTCGAGAGGAGAATGGAGGAGAAGGGGTTGTGACGTGGCCATCTCCCCTGGGGGAGGTGATTTCTTGCTTTCTATCTCTCTTTCTGGTGATTGCACACACCCTATAGCAAAAATCTCTCTAAATAAATAAATAAATAAATAGAGTTACCCAAAAAAAAGTTACCATAAATTTGAGCAGTACTTCAGTCGCAAACAAGATGAAAAGAAAAAGAACTACAATAAGACTGCTTAAAATAAAAATTAAAACAAATATGCAAACAATCTTAGGTAAAGCCAGAAAACACACACACACAATGTGAATATAGGAGCAACCATATTAGTCTTAATATCTACTCAAGAAACAGTGGAAAGATACTGAAAACTAAGAGTTAGCTCAGAGTTTATCACTAGTTGACCTACATTTATAGAAATACCAAAGGAAATTCTTCACCCAACAACAACAACAACAAATAAGCTTTTATTTTAAACGCCAAAGGGTGCATACTTTTGCCAGAGAGAGGAGAAAGTAACCCGCAATGAAGTGTAGTCACATGATAATCTCTTCTCATCCATTTCTCCATCCCACCAGGATTTTAGGCACACACACAAATATGAATGGTATGTTTTTCAAGCCCCGAGGACTGGGATTCAAATGTGGTCAGCTATATGAGAGATGATTTTCTTAAGCATTAGGCTCCTGAAAATATAATTCCATACAATAACATAAAAATGAAAATAAGAAAAGAAATATATACCATAAATATGTCGTGTCTCAAATAGACATTTACTATTGAAAATAATAATAATGTCCTGTGAGGTTTTTTTTTTTTTATTTTTTGGAGAAGTTTTTGCCACAAGGAGCATGCGCTCACCAGAAAGACAGGAAGAAACAGAGAGACAGAAAGCGAGAAAATACTCACGGGAGGATGGTCACACCACAATCCTTTCTCCTCTCGGGATCTTGGGCACGCACGCACATGCACCCAGCGTGAGTTTAAGCCACCAGGTCAGGACCAGAGCCATGGTCAACTACATGGGAGTCCAGCAACATAGCCATTACGCCAACTGCTGGTCCCTCCTGTGATATTTAAATGTATGTAGAATTAAAATGCATTACAATAGCACAAAAGCCTAGAGAGAGGCAAAAAGTCTTAGGAATTTTGGGGAAAAGATAAAAGTAATATTTATATTAGATTGTAATAAATGAAATATGTAATATAATCACTAAGTGTTAAAAGAATATATAAGTAACAAACTAATAGAGATTGTTGAATAATTAAAATTCTTGGATAATTTAAAAGAATGTAAAAAAAGAAAAGAAAGAGGAACATAAAATTGTGAGTGCATTTACACCAAAAAGATACTAGAATTCACATATATATTCATAATTACATTAAAAGCAGTAATCTAAATACTCCAGAGGAGGGCTTATAATCACGTACCACCAATGTATACCACCAGCTTCATTTGCAGAGTCTTGGATTTCACATGTCAGGGTCCAGACTCAGTTACTCTTACCTTTTTTGTTTACGTACACAGCTATTTTCCCAAGTTTCAGATGCAATACCAGACTAAATCAAAAGAGGCTCCAAACACATCTTTAGCTGTTACAAACTAACTCTACTTGCTTTACCTCTATTCCCTCATTCCTATAGTCTGGAGATAATCCCCTTCTATCTGCAAACACAAGATTCTTTTTTTTTTTTTTTTTTTTTTTTTTGACTAAGGAGACTGATACTGCTTTAAAGAGAAAAATCTCAGCTTCCCTATAGCAAAAGACTCTCAGAAAAAAAAAAAAAAAAAAAAGAAAGAAAGAAAAGAAAAAAAAAATTGGGACCAGCAGTTGGCGTAAAGGCTATGTTGCTGGACTCCCATTGGTCCAGTCCCAGATCTGGTGGCTTAAACTCACCATGCAGGCATGTGTGTGTGTGTGTGTGTGTGCCCAAGATCCCGAGGGGAAAAGGGAGGAGAAGGAATTGCAGTGTGGCCATACCCCTGGGGGGTGATTTCTTGTTTTCTGTCTCTCTGTCTCTCTCTGTCTCTGTTTTTCTTGTGAGCACACGCACTCCATAGCAAAACCCTCTCAAAACCAAAAACAAACAAACAAAAAAAACTCAGCTTATATAGAAGGAAACTGCATTTGGCCTTTAGATTTTGCTAACTATATCTCCTCTCATTTCTTTTTTTTTTTTTTTCCTTAGCCATTTTGAAATAGGATTTATTTTTAAGTTCCCTTTTCAATAAAATTTGTGTTCAGTTAAGGTGACTTTATTTTGGTGTACCCTTTTGTGGGTTTAAACATTTGTGTAGATTCATGAAATTGCTACTACAGTGAGGATGCAGAATCATTCAGTCCTTCCAGAAAACTCTCACACGTTAGGCCTTCACAGCTGTACTTTCTATGCCCACCTCTTACCTCTGAAAACCACTTACCAGTTTTCTATCACTATAGTTTTATTTTTTCCAGAAAGTCACATACATGGGATTGTATAATATATAACCTTTTCAAATTGTATTCTTTCACTCAGCAAAATTCTTGGAGATTTATCTAAGTTGTTGCATGCTCTTTCTTTTCTTTTTTCTTTTTTCTTTTTTTGCTGAGTAATATCGCATTGCATAGGTGGACCATAGTGTATCCATTGGTTTGTTAATGGTCATTAGAGCTGCTTTTTTTTGGCAATTATGAAAAGAACCTCTGAAAAGATTTATATGCAGATATTGTTGTACACAAAAATACTCAGAACTGGGATTGGTGGGCCATATTGTAAATATATGTTTCTTTATAAGAAACAAAGAAATCATTTTCCAGAGTGACTTTATCATCCTACATTCCCACAAGCAGTATATGAAAGTTGCAGGTGCTCTGCCTCCTCATCAACAATACTGATATTGTCAGTTTCTTTCATTTTAACTAGCCTGATGTATATGCAGTGCTCTCTCACTGTGGTTTCGATTTGTATTTCCTTAATGGTAATAAAGCTAAACATCTTTTAATCAATTAATTAGTCAATTAATTATTTTTTATTCACGTTTCTTCATTGAAATAGCTGGTCACAATTTTACTGTTTATTTATTTTTTATTTATTTTATTTACATTTAATCATTGTACATTTTTACAATACACAACAATGGGTTTCCTCAGCATGAATACAGTGCATATTATCAAGTCAAAAAATTACCATATACATTATCATCAACAGGTAACTTTTCATTTTTCGTCAATGAAATGTATTATTTGTTTTTTCCCTGATCTCTATCATCCCCCCCCACTACCCTTAGTAAACATGCTTTTCCTGCTATTATACCTTCCAATCTTTCAGTTTCTGCTATAGAGCATAAACATTCAGTATAGATTGAGCAGGGACATACAAAGTTTGTATTTCATAGTCTGGTTTGTTTCACTTAGCATTAAATCTTCCATATTTGTCCACCTTTTATCAAATGTTTTTTTTTTTTTTTTTTTTTTTGTGTCTCAGTTTTTTTTTTTTTTTTTTTTTTTTTGGTAATGGCTGAGTCATATTCTATGTGAGAGTACATGTGCCACAGTTTTTCCAGTTCACTTATCTGTTCTTGGTCATTTGGGTTGATTCCATGTCCTAGCTATTATAAATAATGTTGCAATTAACATGGATGTGCAAGTGCTTTGCTATGGATGTGAGTGTTTTCCTATTCTTTGGGTAGATATGTGAGAGTGGAATTACTGGGCCATATGGTAGTTCTACTTGAAGGTTTCTGAAGAACTTCTGTATTGTTCTCCACAGTGGTTGTACTAATTTACATTCCCATCAACAGTGTAAGAGGGTTCTCTTTTCACTGCAACCTCACTAGTACTTGTCACTCTTTATTTTTTTAATCTTAGCCATTATCACTGATGTTGAGTGGTATCATTGTGGTTTAAGTTTGCAGTTACCTTATGATAAAAGATGTTGAGCATTGTTTCATATGCCCTTTGACTATTTATATGCCTTCTTTGGAGAGTTGTCTATTCAGCTCATTGGCCCATCTTTTTGTTGTATTGACTATTATTGTGTGTGTATGTGTGTGTGTGTGTGTGTGTGTGTGTATAATCTGCTTGAATTCACTGTATATGCTGGTTTCTGGTTATCAGTCCCTTAACTGAGGCATGGTTTGCAAATATATTCTCCACACTCTAATTATTGTTTCTTTTGCTTTGCAGTATTTTAGACTGATGTAGTATTTTCAGAATTATTGCCTGTGCTTTGGGATCTCATTTAAGAAGTCTTGGTCTATCCCAGTGTCTCCAACAATTTCCTGTGTTTTCCACCAGTAGTTCTATAGTTTGAGGTTTTATGTTTTGATCCTTGATCCATTTTGAGTTGACTTTTGTTCATGGTAAGAGGTGGCGGTATATGTTCATTTTCTGCAGGTGGATATCCAATTTTTCCAGCACCGTTTACTAAAAACATTTTCTCTTTCCTGGAGTTGCCTTTTGCCCTGTGTTGAAATTGGTTGACTGTATGTTTTTGGGGTTATTTCTGCATTCTCAATTCTGTTCCATTGATCTACCTTCCCATTTATTTGTGTCAATACCATGCTGTTTTAATTATCACAGCTTTGTAATATATTTTGAGGTCAGTATCATTTTTCAATTTCTTCATTAAGTTTTCATAGTTTTCCTGGTAGAGTTCTTTCACTTCTTTGGTTAAGTTTATTTCTAGGTATTGTATTTTTTGTGTGTGTGACTGTTGTGAATGGTATATTTGCAGTTCTACCTCAGCATGTTCATAATTGGTGTATAAAAATGCTATAGATTTCTGTATGTCAATTTTGTATCCACTTTACTGTATTCATTTGTCATTTTTAGGAGTTGTTTTTTTGAGTGTGCATGTGTGAATTCTTTTAAAATTTTTATGTATATAATCATGTCATCTGCAAATAGAGATATTTAACCTTTTTCTTTTCCTATTTGAATGCCTTTTATTTCACTCTCTTGTCTGATAGCATTTCAAAGACTCCAGTACTATGTTGGGAACCAGCAGTTAGCATAATGGCTATGTCCCTGGACTCCCACGTAGTCGACCATGGTTCGCATCCCAGACCCGGTGGCTTAAAACTCACGCCGGGAGTGTGTGCGTGCGTGCCCAAGATCCCGGGAGGAGAATGGAGGAGAAGGGATTGCAGCATGACCATCCACTCTAGGGGGGTGATTTCTCGCTTTCTGTCTCTATGTCTCTCTCTGTCTGTCTGGCGAGTGCACGCTCCCTATAGCAAAAACCTCTCAAAAAAGTAAAAAAAAAAAAGACTCCAGTACTATGTTGAAAAGGAATGGAGAAAGTGAGCAGCCTTGTCTTGTTCCAGTTTTTAGTGGAAAAGGCTTCAGCTTTTCCCCATTCAGTATGATGTTAGCTATGGGTTTGTCATAGGTGAATTTTAAATGTTTTGAGGAATGTCCTTTCTATACAAATTTTGATGAAATTCTTAGATAGAGGGATGTTGTATTTTATCAAATGGTTTTTCCAAATAGATTGATACAACCATATTTTTTTTTATCTTTCCTCCTATTATTGTGATGTATTACATTTATTGTTTTGCATATGTTGAACCAATTGCATCCCTAAAATAAAGCCCACTTGGTCATGGTGTATAATCTTTTTAATGTGTTGTTGGATATAATTTGTTATTATCTTGTTGAAAATTTTTGTTTCTGTATTTATCAGGGGCATTGGTCTGTTGTTTTTGATGTTGCTGTTTTATGTCCTTGTCTGTTTTGAGGATTAAGATGGTGGAGGCTTCACAGAGTGAATTTGGGAGGGTTCCTTCCTGTTGAATCATTAGTAATGGTCTGAGGAGAACTGGAGTTCTTACTTCTTTCTGTAGTTTTTAAGGTGTTTCCCATAGGCCACATGCACTTGCCGGAGAGAGACAAAGAGACACACTGAGAAGGAAAGTAAGAAGTCACTCCCAGGGGCGACTTGAAGACTACAGTCTCTTCTCTTCCATTCTTCTCCACAATGGAGCACATTTACATGCTACCAGCGTGATTTTCAAACTGCCAAGTCTGGGATTTGAATTGTGGTCAGCTATATGGGAGTCCAGTATTGTAACCATAACATCCCCTACTGGCCTCCTAGGTCTTTTTTTTTTAAGTTTGTAGAATTTGGAAGTGAAGCCATTGGGATCTGGGCTTTTCTTCATTCGGAGACTACTACTGATTCAATCTCTTTGCCTTTTTTTGGTTTATTCAGTCTATTTCTTCCTGTTTCAATCTTGGTAAGTTATACATATCCAGAAATTTGGTCATTTCCTCTAGGTTTTCTTGTTTGTTGGCAGATAATCACTCACTATTCTCTCACGTTCTTTTGTATTTCTCTTTGTCTGTTATAATATCACCTATTACATTAGTAATTTGATTTATCTGTCTGTCTTCTCTGTTCTTGATTAACCTAGCTAACAGTGCGCCTCTTTTTTTTTTTTTTTCATTTTCCCAAAGAGGCAGTTTTTGGTTTTATTTGTTTTCTGCATAGTTCTTTTATTCTGTATTTCATTTATTTCTGCTCTAATCTTTATTATTTATTTTCTCCTGCTATTTTTGTTGCTGTTTTCTTTTCCCAGTTCCCTGAGATGAATCATTGGTTCATCTACTTGCCAGCATGCTATTTTTTTCTTGTGGGCACTAATTGTTAGGAACTTCTCTCTAACTCGTGTCTCAAAAGTTACGCAAACTTGTTTGTTATCACTGGCTTCAAGAATTCTTTATAAAATTTCAGTCTTAAATTCTTCAATGGTTGTGAAGTCATTTACGAGTAGGTTGTTTAGCTGCCATGAGTTTGTGCATTTTCAAGGGTTCTTTCTGTAGTTGATTTCAAGTTTTATTTCATTGTGGTAAAAAAAAAATGCTAGATACAGTATCTATAACTTTAAAGTTTGTAAAGGCTTGTTTTGTGTCCTATCATGTGGTCAGTCTTTGAAAATGTTTCATGTGGGGATAAGAAAAATGTGTAAATTTTTGTTGTTAGGTAAAATGTAGTATAGATGTTTTTCAAGTCCATTTGACTTGTGCTATCATTTAGATCTTGTGTCTCTTTGCTTATTTTTTGTCTAGATGATCTGTCCAAAGGAGAGTGTGGTATTGAGATCCCCAATAATTATTGTGTTGCAGTCCATCTCTCTCTTTAGGTCTAATAGTCTCTCTTCCTTGGACTTTGGTGCTGTAGTGTTGGGTACTTAGATATTTACATGGTACATCTTCTTAGTGAACTAGCCCACTTAGTACTATATATTCTTACAGCTTTTTTTTTTTTTAAGAATTATGTTATTTTACTTTATTTATTTTAATTTGAC
Organism: Tupaia belangeri chinensis; assembly: GCF_000334495.1. Classification (NCBI taxonomy): domain Eukaryota; kingdom Metazoa; phylum Chordata; class Mammalia; order Scandentia; family Tupaiidae; genus Tupaia; species Tupaia belangeri. The sequence goes on along the minus strand of NW_006160197.1, from coordinate 316,062 downwards.
AAGAGCAGGAGAGAGAGAGAAAGAGAGAGAGAGAAAGTAAGAAAGCAATTTGCCAGGTCTGAGCCTCAAACCACAGTCAGCCATGTGGGAGTCCAGTGCCCTTAACCACCACACCACTTGCTGGCCCAGTCTCTTAGAGCTTTTGTCTTGAAGTTTATTTTGTCTGCTCTCAGTATTGTGCCTCCAGCCATCGTTTTGCTTTTCATTTATTTGCATGGAAGAAATTTTTCCAGCCCTTTACTTTCATTCTATGTGTCTCTATCAGTGAGAGATGTTTCTTGTAAGCAGCCTATAGAGGGTTCCTGTAGTTTTTTAATCCATTAAGCCAGTCTGTGTCTTTAAATTGAAAAATTTAATCCATTAACATTAAACATTATTATTGATATTTGAGGACTTATCCCTGCTGTTTTGTTAGCCATTTTCTTGGTTATTTTTCATTCTCTGGTTTCTGCTTGTCTCTCTTTAGTTTTACTGATATCGTACTTTTTCCAGTTCTTCTTAAAGAGCTGGTCTAGTGGGAACCACCAGCAGTTAGTGTAATGGCTATGTCGCTGGACTCCCACGTAGTCGACCATGGCTCGCGTCTCGGACTCGGTGGCTTAAATCTCAGGCCAGGCACGTGTGCCTGCGTGCCCAGGATCCCGAGAGGAAAATGGAGGAGAAGGGATTGCGGCATGACCATCCCCCCCAGGGGATGATTTCTCGCTTTCTGTCTATCTGTCTCTCTCTGTCTGTCTGGCGAGCACACACGCCCTGTAGCGAAAACCTCTACAAAAAAAAAAAAAAGTTTTTTATTTGAAGTGAATTATTTTCATTTTTGGGGGGGAGTGGGGGGAGAGATTTTCACTATAGGGCGCGTGCGCTCGCCAGACAGACAGAGAGAGACATAGAGACAGAAAGCGAGAAATCACCCCCCAGAGGGGATGGTCACACTGCAATCCCTTCTCCTCCATCCTCCTCTCGGGATCCTGGGCACACATGCACACGTGCCCAGCGTGAGTTTCAAGCCACCGGGTCTGGGACACGAACCGCGGTTGACTACGTGGGAGTCCAGCGACATAACCATTACGCTAACTGCTGGTTCCCAATTATTTTCATTTTTGTTCATCTAAGAATGAATTTACTTTTTCTTCCAATTTGAAGGATAATAATCTTTCCAGGTATACTATTCTTGGTTTAAATTGTTTTTCTTTCAGCATTTCAAATATGTCTTCCCATTCTTTCTTTGCTTGCATTTTTCACTTGTGAGGTCTGATGTTAGCCTAATTGGATAAACTTTGTGTGCAAATTGATATTTCTCTCTTGTCATTTTTAGAATTTTGTCTTTGTCTTTCATTTATACCCTTCTGGCTATGATGTTCCAGGGGAGAAACTTTATACATTGATTATATTTCATTGGTTTGAATTTCTCCATGACTCTCTAGATTTGGAAAGTTTTCAGACAGTATCTCTTTTTAAAAATTTTATATAATTTTGTTTATAATTTTTATTATTATTCAGTTTGCTACAGGATATTCACAACAGGGACAGAGAGAGAGAAAGTGAGAAGGTAAGACACCAGGTCTGAGACTCCAACCAAGTTGGCCATGTGGGAGTCTAATACCTTAACCACCATGCCACACACTGGTCCCCAAATAGTATTTCATGAAAGAGATTTTTCATACATTTAACAAATTCTTTACATTCTGGTACACCTGTTAGACAGATATTTGGGTGATTCATGGTGTCTAGAATGCTCCATATGTTAAGTTCATTTTTCTTTCTTTTTTTTTTTTTTTTTGAGAGGTTTTTGCTATAGGGCCCGGGCACCCGCCAGACAGAGAGAGAGAGAGAGATAGAAAGCGAGAAATCACCCCCCAGGGGGGATGGCCATGCCGCAATCCCTTCTCCTCCATTCTCCTCTCGGGATCTTGGGCATGCACGCTCATGCGCCCAGCGTGAGTTTTAAGTCACCGGGTCCAGGACGCGAACCGCGGTCGACTACGTGGGAGTCCAGTGACATAGCCATTACGTTAACTGCTGGTTCCCTGTTATGTTCATTTTTTATTTGTTATGTTTTTATTCATTTTGGTGATTTGATCAATGTTGGATACTTTGTCTTTAAGGTCAGAATTTTTTTTCTCCTGCATAGTTCATTCTGCTGTTAATGCTTTCACAGGGTGTTTTAATTTCTTGTATTATATTCTTCATTTCCAGAAGTCCTGTTTGATTTTTGTTAGGGAGACTGTCTCTTTATAAAATTTCTCTTTAGAGTCCTGGAATGATTTTCTCATTTCCTTGAGTTGATTGTCTGTTTTTTCTTGCCTTTCATTGAGTTTGTCAAAATGAATGTTTGGAATTCTTTTTCTGACATTTCTGTGAGTTCTTTTGTGCTGTCCTTCACTGGTGAGGAAGTATTGTATTTCCTAGGAGGAGAGTTATTTCCTTGTTTTCTCAAGTTTCTTCTGTCTTTACACTGGTTTTTGGTCATTTGATGCAGTATTCACTTCTTCCTAATTATCTAAATATCTACTATCCTGTAGTATCAGAGGAGGACATATCACCTTTAAATCTCAGGTGTATGCCTATTAGAGAGCTGTGGCTTCCGGATCAAAGCAGATAAAATTTACATAGGTACTTTCAGGAGACTGGTTCTTCTATCTACCTTTTACTTCCTGACAAGCTGGAGATAAGCTAAGGAGATATAACTTAATGCAGAGACTCAGGGTCAGCAGGTGCCATAATGATTAAGGCATTGTACTTCCGCATGGCCAATTGTGGTTCAGTTCTCAGAGCCAGTTGCTTAATACACACACACCAGGCACATGTGCATGTGTGCCCAAAATCCTGAGAAGAGAATGGAGGAGAAGGGATTGCATCGTGGCCATCTTTCTTGGAGGTTGATTTCTCACTTTCCCTCTCTCTTTTTCTGTCTCATGCTCTCTCCAGCAAGCACACATGATTTATGGAAGAAAAAAAAATTAAAAAATAAAATAAACACTAGTAAAGAAGCTCAAATCACAGTACATTGACCAGGCTGCAAATTTCAAAGACAAACTTGTAGTGTTGAGCTCCACTCATGACAAGAGGCCTGCTGGGACCAGAACACGACTGTCCCAGCAGACAGGCACAGTTCAGAAAGCAGGCAGCATGGAGAGACAGCCGGGCTCAAGTTCCCAAGGCCAACCTCTCTCTTCTCATTCTTACAGTCAGCTTCTGCCTTATGCCTTTGAGCCTATCTCATCTGTCATCACAGAAACCTAAGGTAATCCTCCACTGCATACTACTTAAAATCCTAGCATATATCTCATGTTTTTTTTTAAAAAAAATGATAATTTACTGGATAATATACTGCTTTATAAAATCTATTATTAAAATTTCTGTGTTTTGGGAACCCGCAGATGGCGTAGCGCTTACGTCACTGGACTCTCATATGGCTAATCACAGTTCAAGTCTGAGACCCAGTGGCTTGAAACTTATGCATGGAACATTTGCGTGCATGCCCAAGATGCTGAAAGGAAAAAGGAGGAGAAAGAATTGTGGCATGACCGTGCCACCTGGGAGAAGGGGGTGATTTCTTACTTTGCCTCTCACTGTCTCTTTCTTTCTAGCTAGTGCACATGCCCAAAGGGAAAAACCTCTAAACAAAGATTCTGTATTTTAAAAAGAAATTTGTCTGAGGATGGGGACTATAGAGAGACACAGAGAGAGAGAGACAGTGAGAAGGCACCCTCCCATGGAGCATGGTCATGCTGCAATCCCTTTTCCATTTCTCCTGCTTTTGGGGTTTTGGGCACTCATGAACATGCACCTGGTATGGTTTTGTAAGCTGCCAAGTCTGAGACTTGAACTGTGTAGTCCACCATGTGGGATCTAGCCACCTTAACCACCATGCCACAAATTTCTGTATTTTATATCTGATTGTAAAAAATTCAGAAGTTTGGCAATCTACTTCATTGGTAAGGCTGTGGCAATACCAACACTCTCAAAATGGCTGCTGTGGTCATATAAAATAATAGAACCTCCTAAATGAATTTGGTAATTTCTGACAAAACAGTGTATGTGTGTATGTGTATATATTTTTATATATACACTATTTAGACTATTATATATATATACTATTTAGACTATTATATTTGGGGCTGGCCCCATAACCTATTGGTTAAAGGAACTGGATACCACATAACCAAATTCCATACATATCAACTTGGAAAACATGCCAGTTGCATGTGGATGTGTGCCCCAAATTCTGAGGACTAGAGAAATGGAGGAAGGCAAATGGTGGCATTGCCATACTCCATTGAGTGGTGCTACCTCTGTCTCTTCCTCTCTCTCTGTATAACTTTCTGGCAAGCACACACATCCTCTGGCAATTTTAAAAATATATATATTTTATTATCTTAAAGAGTGGCAAAGAAAGGTGAAAATAAGATTTATTCGTCCTATCTTGTATAAATTATTTTATTTAATTTTATTAACATAATGATAATTATTGTTTTTATGGGTTACAATGTGATTTTTCAGCATAAGAATAGTGTATAATGATCAAATAAGGGTAATTAGCATATCAATCATCTCAGCCAATTGTCATTATTCTGTGTTCAGAACATGTAAAAATCTTTTCAGATATATAGTAAATCATTGTTAGCTATATTATTCTACTGTATTTTATTAAACTAGAACTTGTTCTTGTTATCTACCTGTAACTTTACGTCAGCTAACATCTCTCTATCCCTTCATCCACCTTTTTTACTGTTCTACTATAAGGTTTGTTAAATTTCCACATATGAGTGAGAACATGCAGTGGTTTTTTTTTCTGTTCTGTATCCAGTTTATTTTATTGGACATTCTTATGTGAATTCTAAGCCCTGACCAGACAAAAAATGAAAGAAAACCAGTTCTCAATTCAAGTTATAGAAAAGGAATAATAGAATTAGATTTTCTCAAATTTTTAGATTCAAATAAAATAATAGACATGGTTTTGAATACCTAATATTACAAAAAGAAAGTTAACCCAACTTAGTACTGATAGAAGTATGTACACTACATAAAAGTAAGAGCCTGAAAATAATCAATACTCTAGGTTTAAGAACCAGAGAAACATGTTAAATAACACTTGGGAAGCAAATAGCAAAATTGAGACTGTGGAAAACTGTAGAAAAGAAAGGAAATTACTTCAACAATAAATAAATTACAACAGGGAAGACAGAGAAAAAGAGGGACTCAGTGGGTCAGGGCAACGTACCAATTAGTAGACCATTTGCAATATATAATGTAGAGATGGACCTTTAGATGCTGATTTCAACAAAAACTCAGAAAAAAACTTATGAGAAATTTGAACACTGTAAATTATTTTTTAAGGTGGGATAATGGTATTTTTATATTTATTTATTTATTAGGTAATAATATTTATAGGAGAAATGATATGAGGCCCACAGTATGCTCTAACATGGAGTTGGATAGGCTTCTGAATGAAACAAGAACCATCATGAGTTGATTATTATTGAAACTGAAGGAAGGACACGCGGGCATTATTTTATCTATTCTCTTTAATCTTTGTCTTTTTCTTTTTTTGGAGAGGTTTTTTTTCTTTTGCTATAGGGCGCATGTGCTCGCCAGACAGACAGAGAGAGACAGAGAGATAGAAAGTGAGAAATCACCCCCCAGGGGGGATGGCCACGCTGCAATCCCCTCTCCTCCATTCTCCTCTCGGAATCTTGGGCATGCACACACACGCGCCCAGCGTGAGTTTTAAGCCACGGGGTCCGGGATGCGAACCGTGGTTGACTACATGGGCGTCCAGCGACATAGCCATTACACTAACTGCTGGTCCCTAACTAAGCTTACAACTGCAAACTAATCTTTATCATAAAATAATTATTAATAATAATAAGCACCTCATAGCACTCATGTTGATAAGTTCAGAACTTAAAATCTTATTTTTGTTCCCCCAAATAAAAATAAAGAGAAAAATTAGGAGTGATTAAGCAGGTGGTATGGTGGTTAAGGACACGGGACTCCCACAAGGCTAACCGTGGTTCGAGTCCTACTCCCGGCAGCAGGCTTTCTCACTTTCCCTCTCTCGTTCTCACTCTATCCTCTAGTCAAATTTAAATTAATTAATCGATTAATTAAAATATATGTGTCTGTATATGTGTGTGTGTGTGAGTAATGAAGGAAGGACAAAAACTTTGGTCCAAGCATTTCATTACCCATCTACGAATGCTTTAAGGAGTAAATTTACACTCTGCTAAGTATTAGCACTGCAATATGAACCAAGTGTGACTTTCTTTTATTTTAGGAGAAAAATGGTCGAAAGTTATTATTTGGAATTTAACAAAACAAACAAAAAACTGCCTTTGAACTAAATGAGAATATTTCTAAAACTTGAATTAGGATTCTTAGTTTTTAAGGACATTCTGGTTGTTGTGAAGGAGAAAATTTATCTGAAGAAAAATTTCACTTCCCCAAATCTGTCAGAACACCCACTGAAATTTTAAATATTTGAATTCCATAGACAACGTAAACTAGGGGCCAGTGGGTGGTATGGTGGTTAAGGTGCTGGACTCCCACATGGCCCACTGAGGTTTGAGTCCCAGACCTCGCAGCTTGCAAGTCACTCCTGGCAAGTGTGCCTGTGTGCCCAAAATTCCAGAAAGAGAACAGAGAAGCAATTGGGGCGTGACCATTCCCCCAGGGGTGATTGCTTATTTTCCCTCTCCCTGTCTGTCTCTCTCCAGCCAGCACACATGCCTTAAGGCAAAAACGTTTTTAAAAAATTGGCTAAACCTCACATTATCGTATAACCATACAAAGATTCTGCTTCTTTTGCTGTTTCGTAAATAAATCTGTTTGCAATGTGCCACAGTAGATTCCATTTATTTTCTTCATGCATTAATAGGACAAAAGAAATAAAAACAATTTCATTTATGAAACAACATTCTTTTTTTTTTGAAACAACATTCTTAAATTAAAATTAAATTATCGCTATTTGTTTTAATTACTTTCTGAAAACTCTTATCTAAATAATATATTTTTAGAAATTCTTAGAAAAATTGTATTTGCCCTCAGCTTTTCTTTAACTAGACCTGAATAGCTATACTTTCTCTCTATGACTATGTCAACTTGTAATGATTATTTACTGAGAGGAGTGCTCCCCACAATACTTTCTGGAAGAAATTTCTCCCATGGGAACCTAGAGGAGATCAACTAGGAGGTAATAAGATGATAAAGCATCTTTCATTTCTATCACCACTGTGGAATGATGACAGACCAACAGGATGTATAGTTCTGTAGGACCCGTCCTAAAGATTTACACAAATTGTTTCTTTCTTTCAGATTGCTGTGACTTTCCTCAGTGTTGCATACTGTCATTAAATTCTCCACCCTCACTATTACAGCTTCCATTACCACCCACATGGCACTAGGGCTTTATCCATGGGCTGCAGATGTTATCACCATATGTCAGCCGATCAATTTTCCATTCAAGGGTAATGTAATGTTTGGGGGAGAGCCAACTCACACTTTAGTAAAGGCTGTCTCTGTAGTTTTCTCCAGCCGTAAATGCAAGCATCCTTTCAACTTCTTGGCTCTGATATCTAACCAAAAAATCAGCAGGGATCTTAGAGGTGCTTTGCATGTTTCCATGTTAGTTGGGCTTTCTCCCATTGTCACCTGCCAAATTATTTTCTAATAAGGAGTTTGGCATTATTTCGTCTTCCTCCACTTTCATTCCTCTCAGAATATTCTGAGGCCTGGTTCAGAAAGCTATTCCTGTTTGTTTATTCCTTTTTTTCTTTTAGAAATTTTTATTTTATTTATTCATTCTTGCCTTTTTTTTTTTTTTTTATTTGACTAGAGAGAGAGAAAAAAGGAGAAACCAAGCCACCAGGTCCAGGATGCGAACCGTGGTTGGCCACATGGGAGTGTCCAGTGCCTTAAACACCATGTCACCTGATGGTCCCACCTGTTGTTTATTTCTAAGATCTATGTTTCATTTCCTTTTCCAGAAGGTGGCATTATTCATAGATTCTGCAATTCTTATTCTATGTAACTCTGAGGGGTAGCCAGAGTTAAGGCAAGATCAAGTATCTGTTCTGTTCTGATGTTTGTTACCTCTCTCAACTCTACTGTTCTGTGGATTCACTCTACTGTTCTGTGGATTCACTCCTGCCGTGGATTTGTTATCTTTCTACATTTATTAGAGATCTATTTTTTGTTGGCCATCAGGCAACGCTTTGCATATTTAAATTTTTTTTTTTTGGAGAGATTTTCACTGTAGGGCGCGTGCGCTCGCCAGACAGACAGAGAGAGACAGAAAGACAAAAAGTGAGAAATCACCCCCCAGGGGGTATGGTCATGCCGAGATCCCTTCTCCTCCATTCTCCTCTTGGGATCTTGGGCCCGCACGCACACACGCCCAGCATGAGTTTTAAGCCACCAGGTCCGGGACACAAACCGCGGTCGACTACGTGGGAGTCCAGCGACATAGCCATTATGCTAACTGCTGGTTCCCTACATATTTAAATGTTAAATGAAATATAATTCTTTCAAGATTTCCAAATCTTTTTTTTTTTGAGTTTTTTTTACTATAGTGCACATACACTTGACTGGACAGATAGAGAGAGACAGAGACAGATGGTGACAAATCACATCCCAAGGGAGATGATAATGCCACAATCCCTTCTCCTCCATTTCCTCTTGGGATTTTGGGCAAGTACACATGTTCTCGGCATGAGTTTCAAGCTGCCAGGTCTAGGACTCAAACCATGGTCAACCACGTGGGAGTCTAGTTCCTTAACCACTGTGCCATCTGCTCAAGATTTCCAAATTTTGAAGCTAAATCTTAAGTTATTTTGACATCAGCCCAACCTAAACCATGGCCTTTCAACCCATGCTGAGTAATTAAGATGTGGAATGTTTAGGAGGTGAGAGTGGAAGCAATCACTTGTTTATGACATTGTCTTCCTCTGAAGTCCTCATATTGCCGGCAATATGGTGAAGAAATTTGTTTGCACTGCCCAACCACATCAATATTTTAAAGACTTATATTATGTCCCTTCTCCATTTTGTTTTACCAGTTTGAAGTTATCCTAATTTTGTAATGAAACTAGTTAAAAACCCCTTTATTTCAATGACCTTTGATTTGTTTTCTTTGGATATTTTTCAGTTATTGTATGTTTTTCTTCACATGCAGTAATCAGTTACTGCGGCATTTAAAGTGTAGATTGCACTTTTATGTAAAATAACTCCATGTTTCTTTTGAAAATCAAAAGTGACTCTCCTTCCAGCAGATTGGTTGGTTGGGGACATTTTTTAGCTTCTGAAAATAATGTATTTAGGAAGAAGCCTAAAATGACTTCAACCTTTTCCTAAGCTACAAGTGATGCTCAAATACCATTTTTTTAAAAAGTTTTAATTAATCATTCTTAACTTACATACTTATGCCTACCCCTAATAAAAATCACTGGGGCCAGCTGGCACCATAGTGGTTATAGTGCTGGACCCCCACATGGTTGACTGTGGTTTGAGTCCTGGACCTGGTGGCTTGAAAATCATGACGTGTATGTGTGCATGTGTGGCCGAAATCCCAAAGGGAGAATAGAGGAAGAAGGATTATGGTGTGACCCTCTCCCTGAGGGGTGATTTGTCACTTTCCTTCGGTGGTGAGTGCACTTGTCCTATGGCAAAAACTTAAAAGAAAAAGAAAAGCACATACTACCTTCTTGTTTATTCATGCTGATGTGTAATGTAATCTATCTTTCATTCTTGTTTATTTATTATGGAAAATCACCTCTCCCACCCAGAAAATGTGAGTGGAATCAGAAAACATGGACATTTTGCATTCATCATGAGCATTTTATTAATATAGTTTAATTTTTTGAGAATTAACAACAGCATTTGCAGTTATTTTTTGATTCTAGTTATTGCTGTAGTCCAGGATCTTCCTGTTAGCTATGCATGCTGCTAAGATGCATCTCCAGGGCAGGAAGTACAGCTGCTGCTTACTTTGAGTCTCAGTATCTTGGCTAATTTAGCATTCAATTCTATAGTGTATGTATATTTACTACATATACTATACATATGTAATAAATAGTTTATTATTTGAAATAAATTTGTCTCTATTAGAGTGGAAGCTCCATAAAGTCTGTGCATAAAGATGCCCAATAAATACTTGTGAATTTGTACATTTAAAATTACATTGTTACCTTTTATAGGCAATTAATGAGTAGGTTCTTATTAATTTGTATCTGTACTGAAGTCATTTTATGAAATACCTTTAAACATTTCCTACTGTCTGATGATTGCCATGATCTTTCTCAGAAACATAACAGGCCACACTGGTGGTTTACTGGTCTTTTATCACTTCTGGAAGTTTATAGTCACATGAAAATATTTTGGCCAATTGCACCACATTTTATCCTTGAGTTTCTGCAAACATTTGGGTGATTGTAATTAAGCCTTGCTGATCTATTTGTTCCTGTATGTTGATTAAGACAAGAGTAAATCTTAGTGTTCTTTATCATCTTTCGATTTGATACTTCTGAATCTCAATTTCAGAAGTCAGCTTAGAAATCCTTTAATAACTTTCTCAATGAAGGCAGGAATAAAATGTGATTTTCTCTATTTTGTATTTATCCTCTAAAACGTTATTAGACTAGAGACATTAAATAGTTTCATTGATTTTTCAGTTCACTTTAACATATCTGAACATCTTTTACATTGGATACTTCAGTTTTTTGGAAGGGTCTTTTTCACTTCTAAACTATACATATTTTTAAGTGTCTTTCCTTATTTAATTTTTTTGAGAGGTTTTTGCTATAGGCCACGTGCGCTCACCAGACAGACAGAGAGAGAGAGAGAGAGAGAGAGAGAAAGTGAGAAAGCACCCCCCAGGGTGGATGGTCACGCTGCAATCCCTTCTCCTCCATTCTCCTCTCGGAATCTTGGGCACGCATGCACACGCACCCGGCGTGAGTTTCAAGCCACCAGGTCCAAGAGGTGAACCACAGTCGACTACATGGGAGTCCAGTGACATAGCCATTACGCTAACTGCTGGTCCCTTTATTTAATGTTTCATGAATGCAAAAGTGAGAGAGACAGGTACCCTTGACAAGGTCTAGCCATGTTGTAATCCTCCCCCCGACCCCCAGCCAGTCAGGATCACAGATGCATGTGGGGTGCCTCATGTGTTACAGTCAGCTTGGAATCTGAACCTGGGCCTTCTGTGCTACTCTAGCATTACACAGCACTACTCTGCATCATCTTGGCTGGACCAGTATAAGTTCTATTAAGATAGTCTCTTAAGGGTCAGCCCCATAGTTCTGTGGTTAAGCCCTACACACAGGGAGCCAGATCCCACATGGTTCAAGTCTTGACCCTAGGAGCTGAAAAGCATGCTGAGTTTGTGTGTACATGCCCCAAATCCTAAAGGTTTGGAAAAATGAAGAAAAAAGAATATTAGAATATCTGTCTCATTCTTTCTCTCTGGTAAGCAAAGCTGTTTTCTGGCAATAATAATAATAATGATGATAATAATAATTTAACCAAAAAAGGGGTAGTCTTTTGGACCAGTTATGTATAAAAAAATGCTGAATCATTTAGTCTGTTCCAAGCTTCATATATTTCCTTAATGGCTATGTATGTTATCCTGAAACCTTCTCTCTACAGTTCAGTGGAGTGATCTCTACTCAGTAATACATAAAATCTCAAAATCCCTTCCTAGTACAACCTGCTATAATTTGAACTTCTAAAAGTTTGACAGTTCTTTTACTCTTTTGGATTATTTTTATTTTTCAGCTTTAAAAGAATATTTTATTATTTACCTATGTTTGTAACACTTAGAGATTGTATAATCTTTCTCTGAACATGAAAACTTTTTAAAGTCACTCAGAAAGACTGCTAGAAGACCGCTACTTTGGCTTCTGGCAAGTTCGGCAATGTGTAGCAGAGCTCCTGTGGTCCCCAAAGGTCCAACTGTCATGCTCCTGGAGAGCATCTCCATTCTTCATCCCATTACATCATGTCTGTAGGATGGTGGTCCATCATTATCCCATTACATCATGTCTGTAGGATGGTGGTCGAAAGTGAAGACCTGAAGCAGCAACCAAGGACCACTTTGTGCTTCTGCTTCTATTCTGTTTCTTCACGTAGAAGAAATGGTCTTCTGGTCAATGTGCTAGATCATTGTTCAGGGATATATAAAGCACCAAACTTGTCTCCACTTCTTTATCTCCCCTTCATTTTTATAGCCATTGTAGTCTGCCTGCCATATGCAAATCACTCCATTGAAATGACTCACTCACGTTCAGGTCTTAGCAAACAGAAAGTCAAATTTGATGAGTGAGAATAGTGCTTCTAAAATGTAAATGTGCATAGGACTCACTGGGGTCTTCTTAAAATGGAGATCGTGACTCAGTTTACTGAATTTGGCCTTGGATTCTCCTTGAGAACCAACTTCCTGGGATATCTATCCTAGCTGACCTCAGTGCACTGCACTTAGAATAACAGGGCACTAGCTTCACCATTGTCCTTGACAGAGCACCTTCCTGAAATTCTTTACTCCTTTGGGTGTGGTACATCACATTCTCCAAGTTCCCCTCCTTAAGAGCTAATATTCTTAAGCATCTTTTCTTCATGCTGCTTCCTGTTTGTTCTCCTAAGGTAACTACATCCCCATTGATTTATCGTCAACCTACTTTTCTTCTTCATGGAATTATGATACTCAAACTTTAGGGCACACAGAAAATTAGGTGGGAAATTTATTAATGGTGGCGTTCCCTAATCCTTACTCCAGAGATTCGGATTCAGCAGGTGGAGTCCATAAGACTTGACTTTTAATTCTGATAAAGGTTTTCTTTTTATTAAAAAAAATATTGGGGACCAACAGATGGTGTAACAGTTATGTCACGGAACTCTCACATAGTCAACTGTAGTTCAAATCCTGGAACCAGTAGTTTAAAATTCATACCAGGTACGTATGCATGTGTGCCCAAAATCTTAAGAGCAGAATGGAGGCAAAGGGATTACAGTGAGGCCACCCCTTGGAGGATGCTTGCTTTCTTTCTCTCTGTCTTGCTCTGTTTCTCTGGTAAGCACACGTGCTCTATAGCAAAAATCTCTCTCAAAAAAAATATTGTATAAAATTAAGGCATACATCATGATGTTATGTAATACACATAAATAGTAAAGAGATTACTACAGTAAAGTAAATTAACATATCCATAATCTCACATAGTTAGCCTTTTTTTGGTACTTTTTATGGCAAAAGCAGGTAAAAATCTACTGTACATTAGCAAATACGATTTCATTACTTAACGGTCCTCATGTTGTAAATTAGGTCTCTACGGGGCTGCCAGGTGGCATGATGACTAAGGGTGCTGGATTCCCACATGGTGGACCATGGTTCAATTCCTAGACCTACCGGCTTGCTTTCTTACTTCCCCCACTCACCCCCTGTCCATCTCTGGTCAAATTAAAATAAATAAATAAAGTTAAATAAAACAATTCTTTAAAAATATAATTATGTATCTAGATTTTTTCATCCTACATATCTGCTTTTTGTTTTTTTGAACTACATCTCCAATTTACTTCTCTCACAGCTCCTACAACCATTGTTTTGTTTTCTATCTTTATACAAAAATATGTTTGTACTTGATTTTATTTTTTAAGATTCTATATGCAAGAGAGATTGTGCAATATTTTTCTGAGGCTGGTTTATTTTTCTTAACATAAAGTCTTCCAGGCTCACCCATGTTGTGGTAAGTGGTAAGATCTGGGGGGTTTTAGTAGTATATTCCACTGCATATATGTCACACTTTCTTCATCCATTTATACCTCAATGCACACTTAGCTTGTTTCCATGTCTTGACTATTGTGGAAAATGCTTCAGTGAACATGAGAGTACAGATATTAAACAAATGGGAGACAAACAGAGTTGAGACAAGTTTCATGCTTTGTATATGCACAGAACAAAAACCTTGTAGCATATCTGTGATCAGATCATCTCTTCAATATGGAGAAATGCATGGAAGCAGAAGCAGAAAGTGGGCCTTGCATGCTCTTCAGATCTTGGATTTAGACCACGCATCTGGCAGGTATGACATGATGGAATAATGATGGAGGGAGATGTTCTCCGAAAGAGCAATGACAATTGGACTCTTGGTGACCACAGGAACTCAGATGGATGTTCCTTTGCTTACCAGAAACAAAGACAATGGAACTTCTGATCATGTTTCTGAGTGACCTTAAAAAACTTTTCATGTCAAGAGAAATATGCAAAATCTCTAAAAGTTATGTACCATGATTAAGTAACATATCATTCTTTTAAATGCTGTAAAGGGGACCAGCAGGTGACAAGGTTTCTATGCTGGATCCTCTCACATGGGCGACCACGTTTTGAGTGGTTTACTTTCTCACTTTCCCTCTCTCTCTCTCTTTCTGGTCAAATTAAAATAAATAAATGAATAAATATAATTAAATAATTATTTTAAAAAATAAAGGCTGTAAAATAAAAATAACATGAAAGAGCAAAAGAATTGCAAACCTTTAAGAAGGAGGTAGTGTTTTCATTTCCTTAGGTATGTGGAATTTTCCATTTCCTCATAAGTGGAATTGCTGGGTCATATGATAGCTCTATATTTTATTTCCTTAGAAATCTCTACACTGTTCTCCTTAGTGGTTGTACTAATCTACAGCCCCGCCAAAAATGTATGAGTTCCTTTTTCTCTATAAACTTGCTAACATTTATTATCTTTTGATATTTTTTAATAATAGCCATTCCATGAATGTGAGGTAGTATCCTATAGTGGTTTTGATTTCCCTGATGATCAATGATGATGAGCACCTTTTAGTATTTCTGGCAGTCACTTATATGTATTATTTGGAGAAACGTCTATTCTGACCTTATGTCCATTTCTAATTGGGTTATTTGGTTTTCTACTATTGAGTTGTATGAGTCCTCTATAAATTTTAAGCATTAACTATTAGAGCATTCATTCACTCTCATTACTTTAACTGTACTCTTGATACTGGTGACTTTCAAATTAGGTCAATACCCCAGGCCTTTGCATGAGTTCAACTGATTACTTAATATATCAATCTGGATATCAAAAAATTAAAAGTGCCCAAAGTAAAATTGTTATTTTTCTCCCAAACCTCTTTTGCTTCTTGTACCTGATGGCACCATCACCTAACCAGAAGAAAGCTGGTTAGAGTTTGTGTCCAGGGAGCACTCGTCTACTGGTCTTTGCCTACGGATAGTAGGATTAAATAAAAACCCAAAATCAAACAAAACAAAACAAAAAACAAAAACACTCAAGAGAACTCGCTAAAAACACTGTCATACATATCTCAAATGCTGATTTATTAAGTCTTGAGTGAGGCCCACAGGTTCACATATATTATTATTGTTATTCAGATGGAGAGTGTATGTGTACCTGTACACACACAGGAAAGAGAGAGAAACAGAAGCACCCTCAACAGGGTCTGGTCACACCACAATCTCCTTTCTTATCCAGCTTATCAGGATCTTGGCACACAGACATGTGCCCGGCATGTTTCAAGATGACTAGATTGGAGATCTGAGCCTGTAGTCAGCCATGTGGCTTCCGGTTTGCAGTTGAGGTTGCCATCTACTGAGCCACAGAGTCTGGGTCTGGATCTGCATTTTCAATAGGTCTCCTCTATTGGGAAGATGGATCCAGCCTCTCCTTGGAGAAATTATGTCTATCTTGTGGACTGCTCCAGCAATTCCCAAAAATAGGATCTCAGAGACTTTAGAAGCACTTTTTCCCAGTATAGGGCTTGAGGTTTAGGACATTTAAACATTTCTCATAAGGCTTTGGTAGAGTCTTCTAAAGCTATTGCACAGTTGAAAAATCAGTGAGCTCTTTGAGCCATAGTCAATTTGAGATTAAATCAAGAGTCACTTCCCACCTAACAAGAGTGAATCCCCTAAACTCTTCCTTAATAGTTTCTTTTTTTTCTTTTCTTTTTTTTTTTTTTTTAAGATTTTTGAATTAGGGCATGTGTTTTCACCAGAGAGGCAGAGAGACAGAGAGAGAAAGTAAGAAATTACCTCACAGAGGAGATGACCATCCACAATCCCTTCTCCTCTCAAGATTTTGTGCATGCACACACGCGCACCCAACATGTTTTTCAAAAAGCCAGGTCTAGGACTCATACTACAGAAATGGTCATATGGAATCCATGGTCTTAACCTTCACACCACCTGCTAGGATCCTTTACAGCTATTCTTGAACTATCAGTGAGTTCCCTCATGCCAATTACTCTTGCAGATAAAGAATAGTTGCTTGCCATCGCTCCCTCCTTTTTCTCTCTTTGGTCTTATTCCCATGAGGACCCATAAGTGATTTAAGAAATTGTACATCAAAGCCTATAAACATCTCAAGTAGACAATATGATAATATATTACTCTATGATGGAGATAACATTTATTGTTTAATTTGTACCTCCCAAGATACCTCTTCAGATTACTTCCACTAGAGGAAGCTCAATTAATAGAATTTTTATCATAAGAGCCCTGGTTTGTATTAAACTTTTTTAAATTAAATTCCTTGAAGCTGTGGGTAAATTTGCTATTTTGCCTTGAATTCTAATTTGATGTTTTCCTCAATTGTCCTTTTATACACATAATGCCTCTTAGTTCAGAAGTGAAATGATTTTGCCTGGGGTTATTAGAATAAATTGGATTCTTTTGGTCACTTTGAGACATGACAACCAAGTAACTGCTCTCTTTTTTATATGTAACAAATTCCATTATTGGCAAACTGATGCCAGCATTTAAGTAATCTGAAATCATGTCAACCTGTAACTTTGAAATATTTGTATATTCTAATACTCAGAATGAAATACATTTTTCATGCTTATCAGCCCTAAAATTGGTTTTGAATGCAAACATTGCAAAAGAGGGTGTAGTGAAAATAGCATAGGACATCAATATAGATGGTTTTCATTCATTTCAATTTGTAAACTGAATATGTGTAATATTATTTTGATTTTAAATCTCCCTCTTCTGCCTACATATCCAAATATACAATGAGGAAGTAATTGAGTTTCACAAAGAAAAATCAATGGGAGTTAAAAAAAAAAAAAAGGAAAAAACAGACAACTAGGTTTTAACCATGAGTGTTTTTGCTTTGATTTTTGGTGGATGAGGCATTGATTAAACCTAATTTTTCTAAATTCAGAGCAAGGCATTTTATTGAAGCTGAGGTCACCAGCAGATATTTTCCACAGTTGGGAGCTAATCTTTGAAATAGCTTTCGTCTCTGCTTTTCTCTCCATATTTCTTTTCTCTATTCCCTTCCTCTCTCCCTGCTGCAGGGATTTGTCCTCTACCCGAGTGGTGGTGGGAGGGAATAAGCGATGGAAGCAAAGCAGGGAGCATGAGCTAGAGAATGCCAGGATCTGGCTTTTGTTATTGGTTGGCTGCCGCCTGATGGATAGAGGGAGGAGGAGTGAACTCTCTTCAGTGTGTTCTGACCGAGCTGAAGTACAGAAACCATATTTACAGGTAAGAGCATTTTTTAAAATGAAAAAGAAAAAAAATAAAGGAGAAGGAAATTATTTTTTAAGAGAATGCTTCTCAATTCTTATTCATACGATATTATTAGATGAAAATTATTCTGAAGACTTTTCCAGAAAGTGTGCCCCTTTCATTAGTTGAAGAAGCTTTGCAAGGAGCTGTTCTTTTTCCCTGCAAAGTCCTTACTGGATAAAAAACACCAGAAGCTTATCTTATCTTAGATAACTCTCAATGCAAGTGTAATTGAAGCAAAACTCGTAGATAAAATGAGTCATCATGAGTCTTTTTTGGTTTTTAATTCAAGCTAATGTTATTGAAAATCACTGGAAGGATGAGAAAAGCTCGGTAAATTCCACAGGTCCTGAGAAAAATGGAGCCTTCTCAGTGTATGCAATACACATTTCATGTGGTATCTTTTAATGTTTATGGTATAGTAAATGACTTAGGAAAATTATTTCTGCAGGTTGTGGACCATGTTAGCACTAATTTAGAAAGAATAACTTGTGTGTATTTACACTCTTTTATTTCACTTATTGCTCTTGATAAATCACATGCAGTTGGGTAGTTGTTTCATTTTGTTCAGTAAATTTGAAATTTATGTGAAAATTAAACACCTGTCTATATTTATCAACATGCATGAAGCTGTTTTTATTTCAAAAGCTCAGAAACTTATTGTGAAGAATTAAACATCCTTAAAGCAAATGGCACCTTAACGGACAGGTGATTTCATTTCTCAATCAAATATAGATAGACAAAAATTTTATCACAGCATTTATATCTTGGGTAATATCCTCACGGAAATATTTTTAAATACCTCTAAGGTTAACACCATCCTTTACCAGTTACTTCTACCTTCTAATCTTGTCTTTTATTTTTCTTAAAGGAAAATAAGAGTTCTGAACACTTAGAATAAATGACATAGTTACAGTAGTGTAAGATATATGAAAAATAATTTTACTTAATGTCACTTAATTTTATAGTTATTTTAACTTATAAATCATTTTAAGGTGAGAAAACCTTACTAAAATTGAACTCTTAAGAAATATTACTGACTTGGACGCATTGGCAATCAATTAATACCTGTTGATTGTAATGATAAAATAAAAATCTTTCAATGATGTTAATAATCTATATATTATATATATATGCATACATATATAAAATAATACTTCTCTCAAATGAACCATAAATGAATAGGAATAACTATGTTTATTTTTAAAGCATTTTTTAGGCTTATTTTTATGTTTGTTCTTGTTTGAGAGATTTATATCTTTACATGAAGAGACACAAATAAAATATTCTTGCAAAATTAAAGTGGGGAAGAAAAAACTACTGAATATTAAAGATTATCTAAGTGAATTGAGAACCACTTTAAATATCTTAAATGTATTAAATATAGTTAAAAATATGCTTACATATCTAAATATCATATCAACCCAAGCAAATACTCTTGCATGGTTTATTGTGAAGTATCTCTGGTTGCAAGAATTATTATCTAATACTGAAATTTGCCATGTTTCTAATAATTGATGAACATTTCTTTGCCATGTTTCTAATAATTGATGAACATTTCTGATTTTGTTTTTTAAACAATGCAATAGTTGAAATTAATTTACCCCCTAGATTGAACTTACGGTGATGTGGAAAATTGGATACACACCTCCAGAAATGTGTTAGAAAAAGTAAGTGAATGCAGCTCTAATTTTTAGAAATTATAAATTCTGAGCAAAGCTACCTCCAGGAATGAAGGGGAATTGATGAAAATTAGAGAGCAGAGTTCCACATGGTTTTAAATTATTCTGTTTCCTTGGAAACCAGCTGCTGCAGATGCATTTTGCTTTCTTTGGCTAAAAATATCATCCTTTTAATAATCACTAAGGGAGAGGTTCTGAATAAAACCAGAGTATATTGTTCCTGCATTTTGTAATTTCCTTAATGGTTCACATATTTTGGATGAAAAGTAGATAAACCCTTTCTTAATCAGCATTTTCTATCAGCCAGTGGCAGACGTCTGCAGCTTCTATACAAATGAGACAGCCCTGGTAGATTCAACTGCAGAATCCACAGGAAAAGAGAGAGGAAGTGTATGTGTGTGTGTGTGTGTGTGTGTGTGCGCACACACACACACACACACATGCTAGAGAGGAAGCAAGGATGATTAAAAAAAAAAAATGAAAGAAAATAGTTAAAAGGTTCCTGTCCAAGTGAAGGATGAAACAAGGCACATGGAAACCATGTAAAATTGCTCAGTGAAAGATTGCATGGCAAGATCATTTGTTCTTCCTTTGGTGCAAATGTTTCTTATGGCTTAAATGTAGGTATTTAATTGAGTTCACTACATATATAATTTTGTCTCCTTTTGTACAATAGTTTTTCTTTTCATGTTTGCAGTGGTTATTCATAAACTTATTAGCAATAAACTAAAAAATATTTTTTAATGTATTGGTCAATTAGACAATAAAAACTAAAACTTTTAATTTTTAAGTATATGCCCAGACTATGAATAATGAGGGGGATTAAATACATATTTTCACATATTAGAATAAGATTTTTTCTAATTTTTAGAATAAGAATTTTTAAAAGTAATTTTTAAGACTAAATGTTCAGACCATGTTTCATTAGTTCAGTCATTTCCTTACTATTGAAATCTAATATATATTTTTAAAATTTATTTAATTTAATTTATTTATTTATTTTAAATTTTACCAGAGAGGGACAGAGGTAGAGAGAATGTGAGAAAGCAAGCTGCCAGGTCCAGGACTGGAACTGTGGTTGGCCATGCAGGAGTCCAGTTTCTTTAACCACCACACCACCTGCCAGGCCCTGAGATCTAATATATTTTTTAAATTACACATTCGACAATCTAAAAGCTATTCATTTCAATATTAAGCTAATTTATTTTAAATTTGATAAGAATTACTATAGACATTTTTGCTTTATTAAAACATTTTGTTTAACTTGAAAATAAAACAATTATTTATATGTCTTTTTTCGATAAGAAAAAAATTACAATTATTATTGTATTTTACCCTACACAATTTTTTGATTAAAATATTTTCATTATAGAACTGTATGCTTTAAAGACAGCATTATTATCCATTCACCTGTTTTTCCTTTCTCAGCTATTTGTTAAGAGAAAAAAAAATCATCCTAAAGCTGTTTTAGCTTATCTATTATTTTTACTATAATTTAGGTGAGATTTCTAACTATTTTCTCTTTGTTCCTCATTTAAATATTTTTGGCATATAGTACTTTATTTTCATAATATTAACTTTAGTCCATTAGATTTAGTGTCAGAAATGTAGCAAGTACCACATGCTTAAATCATGTGCTAAAAAATTTAATTTCTAGTCAATACATTATTTAAAGTTAAATTAATTTGGTAAGTCAGTACTTTATTTTTCAAAAAGAGTTAGGACTGTGGAAAGTATTCAGCTTTTATCCATTAAACGAGAAAGCACTTCAGTGATAGCACTTGGACCATAAACACAGGTGGCATTAACGAATGCCCTAACAAATCACAGGGACTATTCCTGGGCTATGCAACCACTGAGAAAAACCCCCTTTCTCAGGTACAATTGAACTGTCAAGCTTATTTCAAGTTTCTGAAAATAATGCACTGCATGGGCTTACCAAGAATTTCAAAATATAGTTTGTTAGTAGTGTCTGTTTACGGCTTTATTCTTCTTTATTTGCTGAAATTATTCATTTGCCAGATTTGTAGGTAGATTTACATAGGCCTTTTAAAGTATCACTAAATATACCAAGGAAATAAAATATTTAATAGCTTCTCCTAAAATACTGGTAGTGAATTTTATATATATCTACAATGAATATATGCTAGCTTAGCAAATAGTTCTGTATTGCTGGAAAAGGAGGGGTGGAAATAACAAGAAATGGAAATAACAGCAGACTAAGATTGGGTCATATTTCACAATGTTCAAATTGTGTTATGTACTTAATGTAATCCAGACAGATGAAAATCATATGAACATTTATACCATAGTGTACTATAACTCAAAATATTATTGACCAGATGTTATTTTTGACTTAATATGTATTTAATACTTGAAAGTTTAATATGAAGTTAACATAAGTATGGGAAAGCAGCATTATTACTTCTTAATTACCATTTTGTAATTAAGCAAGGAATGGATTTAATTATTAAGCTAATAATATTTCACATATCTCAATGAATCGGTTGGGCAGATCATTCCACTTGTCACTTGTTTGGATCTCAGTTATTAGAATGGATTTACTTAGTTTGACCTGAAAACTGTCTGGAGTGTACGCTCTAAGAAGTCAGACTTAGTATAATTTTGAAGGCATTTAATTTAAGACTTTGATGATATTGATAAATGTTAATGCTAATTCTAAGGATCACACGTTAGCAAGAAAACCACTTTGATAGGAGATCAACCTCATGATTCATGTTAGTTTTATGACCAAATGGGAGATAGTGGCCATGTGACTGATCTACACTTAGATCAAGTGCTCAACATATTATTTTTACATAGAGCAAGAAAGGATGGTGCACACAATGTTTGTCTCTCTCGACTCACATGCACGTGTGCACAAATGACATTTTAAGCAAAGCAGACCAACCATCAGCAAAAGTAGCTTTTATGCAAATTTATATTTCTTTAAACAATAGTTACTATAAAGCCTTTTGGCAAATACTCATTTAATTTTCATATGTTACCTTTGCATAATTTACTCTTCCATTACCCTAGAAGCATGGGACTGGCCTGTAGATATAATCGGTTCCGGGATTCCTTATTTTACCTCTGAAGAAACTAAGGTACAGAGAGGGACATTTTTTTTTTTTTTTTTGATGAAAGACCAAATTTGCTTATGCAAAATTACAACAGCCAAACACTGGGTGTTTGTATTAAATATTGGATATATGCATTAAATACTGCATGAAAGAAAACAGTTTAGGAGGGCTCTGGGAAAAGATAAAAAACAGTGTATCCAGAGGGTCTCTAACACAACACAAAACACAAAACAAAACAGGAATTTCAGAGTTGCACAGACATCTCTGGTTTAGACCTTCTCTGGTATGCAGTGAACCTAAAGGCTTTGACTTACTGTTATAGTCTCCTTGACGTTTTATGAGTTCAGTGTCAGATTCAAAAATGCATTTTAGTTTTGTTTTCCAAGTATTGATACAGTTAGTTTATGTCATATTGTGGATATATCACAATATATTTAATAAATGAAACAAGTAATTTCCTAAATGGAAGTCCTGAATGTATTTACGAAGATTTTCATTTCCTTTTTTATTCTCAGGTTAGACTAAGCACAGAAAATCAATATTTGTCATCAGTTGTTATTCAGGTAATACTGGTTGTGATGGTGTCAGCATATTAAGATAGAAAGATTCAGTGAAAGATTTTTGAAGTCATCAAATAAGTACATGTTTAGTTTAACCAAAATTCTCTTCTAATAGCACATAAAACTCATGTTTAAAATTTTACATAGTTTACCCATTATGACAGAGAAATCAGTAAATGGCCCTGGGTGGACCTTCTCCTGCTGTCAGCTGAAGTTGCCTTAGGCTGAGTGTCAACTGGGATAATGAGTTTGAGAATGCCATTGCAATCCTCTGTCAAAAATCTTCACACAGCATAAGGACAGGTCTGAGGAGAAGTCCTAGGGCCACATTAGGCCTGGTCCAGGCTTCCTGCTGTGGCTTTAATGTAGTCATTAGAGTCAATTCATTGACCTCTCCATAATCTTTTACTCAAATATCTGAATTATAATTTTTTCTTAAATTGCTAAGAGGTCCATGTGTTTGCTGGAGAGGGACAAAAAGAGAGAAAGGGAAAAACCCTCTGGGAAAAAGCCATGCCACAATCTCTTCTCATCCATTCTTTTCTCCTGTTCTGGGCATGCATGCACAGGCATCTGGTGTGTTTTTCAGGCTGCTGGGTCTGAGACTTGAACTATATCATCAGCCATGAAAGATTCAGCCACCACAACCACCATGCCATCAGCTGGTCCTAGCTAAATTATAATTTTCAAAGTTTATCTCTTTCTTCCCTGAGAAAGAGAGACAGACAGACAGACAGTGGAGGATTGAGTGACAGCACCTCTAAACAGGGTTGTAATGCCACAATCCAGGGTTAGCCTTAGCCAGCCTTGAATCATGGGCATACACATGCCCACTGGACTCTGCGTGGTCTCCCAATGAAAGCCTAGAACCTTCCAATATGGATCAGCTTCATAGTGTTGCATTCTACTCTGCACCACTGTCCAATCCCTAAATTATTATCCTTGGTGCCAGGGGTTTTCCTTTGTTTCTGCATCGGCAACAGCTAATGCAGTGCCTGATAGATTTATGTGCTCAAAATTGTTTTGCTGGGTGGATAAATAAGTGAATAATCTTGTCAGATAGTCATCTAGCTTTTTCTTGCACCTCCCAATGACAGATACTCACTACATTATTAAATTGTCCCTTGTTTTTATGTACTTCTCTGTTAATGCTCTTCAATGTGACAATGACTATGTCACATAAATGGCATCAAGTCATGTGAAATTTTGTGCTGCAGACTTTTTATTTTGCAAACTCCATTTTAGCTCTCCTGCAATAACAGGAAATTCCATCCGCACGCATTCTCTATTTCATGCTGTCTTGCTCTGTTTCTTTGTAATGTATTCTGTTTCTGTTTTGGCTATACTGGAAGATATCCTGAAACACATAATATGTACCACTTAGGGAAGGGGGTTGTAGGAATTAACAGTTGTTAGGAGAACACCTGCAGTGCACATTCTAACATTATACGATAGCTAGTATTAGCTCCATTTTACAGGTGAAAAAATTCAGCCCGAGAGGAATTAAATAACTTACTTGACAAGTGGGAGAGCCAGGTTTTAAAGCAACTGGCTCTTCATGCCAATGATTCCTGGTGGTTCTTGGGATTCTGTATGTTTTTTAAACTCTACCCATAATTTGTCAATGGTTAGTTTAGCATACTAGTCCTGCTGCAGTACACATTACTGCTGCCCTGTACATGAAGACAGATCAGTAGTAACAATGAAAATTCCTTTATGTCTCCTAAAATTTTTCCAGCACTAGCCTTTCAGATCTTAAATTTCAAATTGACAGAAAGCCTTTGAATTAGGGGATCCAGATATCATCACAAGTTCAGACTGAAGAAGCTCTTCCCTTTTATTTTTCAACCCCAAACTAGAATTTTTTCCATAGTCTTCACAGCCCTAGCTAGTTTATTCTATCTCTTGCTCTTCTATGACTAAATTATTGATAGAAAATTATATCATCTATCTATCTATGTGTGTATATATGTATGTATGTGTGTATGTGTGTACATATATATATATATATATAGATACTCAGTTCGTTCCCTCATGTCACCAAACTGTCATTTTGGGTGATTTCCCTATATCCTTCTCAGAATCTCTCATGTCCTACTTCCCCCCAATATTTCTAAAACTTTTCAATCCACAGCCTCCTTTATTCATCTGTATTCTATATCCATCTCTTGTCCTAACAGCCTGACTTCTTGTTCTAGTTTTTGCCAGTTTAGTTTAGTTTTGTTTTGTTTTTGGAGAAGTTTTTGCTATAGGGTGCGAGCGCTCGCCGGACAGACAGAGAGAGACAGAGAGATAGAAAGTGAGAAATCAACCCCCAGGAGGGACGACCATGCCACAATCCCTTCTCCATTCTCCTCTTGGGATCCTGGGCATCCACACACATGCGCCCAGCGTGAGTTTAAGCTGCCGGGTCCGGGACTTGAACCACCGTCAACTACATGGGAGTCCAGCGACATAGCCATTATGCTAACTGCTGGTCCCCTGCCAGTTTAGTTTTGATAATCAACCCAAGCCCTGTTTGTATTCTAGTCACATAACAAGTGTCCTTGCAGTGGAAGAGGAGAGTTAAACAAGAAACATACAATATTATTTTCCCCCTAAATAATTATTTATTCAATTTTATTCATAATTATTATGTTTTTAAACTTACTATAAGGCACGTGTGCTCACCAGAGAGACACAGAGACAGAGAGAGACAGTATGAGAAAACAAGATGCCGGATCCAGGCCTTGTTCTGCTGTTGGCCATGTGGGAATTCAGTGCCTTAACCCCACGTCACCTGCTGGCTCAGAAACATAAAATAGTCTATTCTAAATATACCATTCTATATATGTAGTATATGGAGTATATAAAACAGTAACTACTTATATATTTTTGGTCTCTTTGTGGGTCCTTCATGTGAATTAGTCCGTATCATAAAAATTCAAACAGTAAATGATTCTACTTAAATTTGTCTGATAACCACAAACATTTAAGGTTCTTAGGGGGATCATTTAAGTTCCATATTCTACTATTTTCAGA
This sequence comes from Tupaia belangeri chinensis, assembly GCF_000334495.1. Classification (NCBI taxonomy): domain Eukaryota; kingdom Metazoa; phylum Chordata; class Mammalia; order Scandentia; family Tupaiidae; genus Tupaia; species Tupaia belangeri. Next base: position 290,177 of record NW_006160197.1, on the reverse strand, counting down.
AAAATAACTTTTATTTGCAGAAAGGTTAATGTACCCAACATTCATAGTAGTTCTTCCTTCAAAATAACAAATCAGATTTTTACCTTTATATTCCTTAAGTGATTTGTTCTGAGTCAGTAGCTAATTCAATAATTTCTCATTACAACATCATGAACTGAGCATAAAAATTAATAACTTACAATTTTCTACTTCTATTTTAATTTTATATATAGATACTCAGTTCCCTCATGTCACCAAACTGTCATTTTGGGTGATTTCCCTATATCCTTCTCAGAATCTCTCATGTCCTACTTCCCCCCAATATTTCTAAAACTTTTCAATCCACAGCCTCCTTTATTCATCTGTATTCTATATCCATCTCTTGTCCTAACAGCCTGACTTCTTGTTCTAGTTTTTGCCAGTTTAGTTTAGTTTTGTTTTGTTTTTGGAGAAGTTTTTGCTATAGGGTGCGAGCGCTCGCCGGACAGACAGAGAGAGACAGAGAGATAGAAAGTGAGAAATCAACCCCCAGGAGGGACGACCATGCCACAATCCCTTCTCCATTCTCCTCTTGGGATCCTGGGCATCCACACACATGCGCCCAGCGTGAGTTTAAGCTGCCGGGTCCGGGACTTGAACCACCGTCAACTACATGGGAGTCCAGCGACATAGCCATTATGCTAACTGCTGGTCCCCTGCCAGTTTAGTTTTGATAATCAACCCAAGCCCTGTTTGTATTCTAGTCACATAACAAGTGTCCTTGCAGTGGAAGAGGAGAGTTAAACAAGAAACATACAATATTATTTTCCCCCTAAATAATTATTTATTCAATTTTATTCATAATTATTATGTTTTTAAACTTACTATAAGGCACGTGTGCTCACCAGAGAGACACAGAGACAGAGAGAGACAGTATGAGAAAACAAGATGCCGGATCCAGGCCTTGTTCTGCTGTTGGCCATGTGGGAATTCAGTGCCTTAACCCCACGTCACCTGCTGGCTCAGAAACATAAAATAGTCTATTCTAAATATACCATTCTATATATGTAGTATATGGAGTATATAAAACAGTAACTACTTATATATTTTTGGTCTCTTTGTGGGTCCTTCATGTGAATTAGTCCGTATCATAAAAATTCAAACAGTAAATGATTCTACTTAAATTTGTCTGATAACCACAAACATTTAAGGTTCTTAGGGGGATCATTTAAGTTCCATATTCTACTATTTTCAGAAAAATAACTTTTATTTGCAGAAAGGTTAATGTACCCAACATTCATAGTAGTTCTTCCTTCAAAATAACAAATCAGATTTTTACCTTTATATTCCTTAAGTGATTTGTTCTGAGTCAGTAGCTAATTCAATAATTTCTCATTACAACATCATGAACTGAGCATAAAAATTAATAACTTACAATTTTCTACTTCTATTTTAATTTATTTTTTAAAATAATTATTTTCTTCATCATTATTTATTATTATTATTATTTTATTATTTTGACCAGAGAGATACAGAGAGAGAGAGAGAAAGTGAGGAAGCAAACTGTCAGGGCCAGGATTCACACTGTGGTCAGCCATGTGGGAGTCCAGCACCTCAACCACCATGCCACCCACCAGCCCCCTCTACTTCTATTTTAAATGATAAGAATCTCCTTTACATTTTTGAATTTCCAGGCTCATATAAAATTTGAAAACTATCATTTTGAATATTTTAATTCAAATTCTGATTATTTTATGTCTTAACTTGTTCAACAAAATATTGTAGCCTGGGGAGCTTATGAAAAAATGTGGCATGTATACACATAGAATATTGCTCAGCCATAAAGAACAATGAGTCTCTGGCATATGATACCAAGTGGATGAATCTAGAGTTTTAATGCTAAGTGAAATAAGCCAGTTTATGAAGACAAATATGGTATATCTATGCTTAATATATACTATATGTCTACACTCTATGGCAGAAATTTAAAGATTTGAAGACACAATAGTGGGATGGGACCAGCAGATGTCATAATGGTTACATCATTGGACTCCCAAATAGTCGACTGTGGTTTGAGTCCCAGACCTGGAGACTTAAAACTCATGCTGGGTGTGTGTGTGTGTGTGTAAGTCTCCCTGGGGGTGACTTTTCACTTTCTGTCTGTCTTTCTGTGCATGCACATCTATAGCAAAAAAATCTCAAAAAAGGGTATAATTGTCAGGAGGACAAGTACAGATATCAGAAACCATATGGGATGTGGGGTATGATTGTAATATTTAACAGAAATTTAAATGTAAACAAGAAATTTTAAAAAATGAATAAAATGTTTACCAAATAAAAGAAACTAAACATTAAAAGGAAAAAAAAAGAATATTTATTTTTCATAGTTATAGAGGATGGAAGTCCAAAATCAAGGTGCTGGCAAATTTGGTGGAACTAGACAACCACATTTTTGTTGTAACCTCACATAATAGAAAAGCAAGGAATCACTTCTAGAATCTCTCATAAGAGCAATAATCCACCCTCATTACTTAATCATCCCCCAAAGACGCACTGCCTAATACTATCACTTTGAGGGGCTTAGGATTTCAACATATAAATTAAGGACACACATTCAGATCACTGTACTTTATTTGATGAATATACAAATCAAACTTTTCAAATAAGGAATATCAGTAAGAAAATGATATTTTATATACTTCTCAAAAAGGGCTACTGTACATAGGATTAGTAATATTCCCATTAGATATATTAAAAAAATAAAAACCCAATAAGGGATAATGTTTTTGAACCTAAGAAACCACAGAAGTTTGGATACCCAGAAGTAGGATTCAAAAACTTTTGACTTGTAACAAATTTTCAATAAATCTTAATTTTTTGGTCCTAAAAACTATAGATCAAGTCACCTATACTTCTCTCTGTTTGTTAACAATTTCTTCTAGTAATGTGCCCTCAAAACAGCATTCTGTGTTATAGAATGATTTCTAATGTTATTTAGGATTGTCTTCACTTGACTATGTGATGGGAAAACTCAAAGAAGAATATTCATAACTGTCTTCTTCCTTAGGTTTCTGCATTTCCCACCTATTACTCAGACACTTGAATTAGAATAGCATCTTAATATTTCTCACAATTTAGTTTCTCCTGTATGATCTTGCTTCTGTTGCCATGGAAATAATTGTAACACTGCAATTTCAATAATACAACCAGAGTACTCTACTGTGAAAGCTGATCATCAAAAACAAAGTAGGATGAATCTCTCTCTCTCTCTCTCTCTCTCTCTCTCTCTCTCTCTCTTTGAATCTCCTAGGCTTTGAGGCATTCTTATTCATCCTATTTTGTGCTTACTCAGATACATAATCACATAGTTTAAGCTTTCTCTAATGATCTTATGCAAGAGTTTTCAGAGGCTCCAGGACCTAGAAGAATAAGTATGAGCCAATCTATTAAATTGGCACAAGTTATTTACATTGATTTTATATCAGATAAAGAAATCAACTAATCACTTTGTAGTGCAGCAATTTCTAAAAAGGTTCCTATAACAAATAAACATAAGGTATAACATTTAAAAAACAATCCACAACAGCTCTGTCTTTTGGAGTTTTTCTGCAGTACTCTAAAACCTCCGTAAGTTACTTGACACAAGAGAATCTCTCCAATCAAATAAATATTATGTTAGGTCTCGAAGTGAATTTCTGTTTGTTTGTTTGTTTTAAATATTTGCCATAAGGTGTATGCATTTGACAGAGAGAAATAGAGAGAGGAAAAGTAAGAAATCATCCCCTAGTGGGGCTGGCCATTCTGCAATCCTTTTGCTTCCATTCTCTTCTTGGGATCTTGGGCACACACATACATATGCCTGGTGTGATTTTCAGGCCACTGGGTAAAAGACTTGAAACCACAATCAGTCATGTGGGAGTCTGGCACCTTAACTACTGCTCTATCTGCTGGGCCCTCCAGGTCAGTTTTTAAGACGTTTAACTTTTGGACAAGGTCATTTCAGAATCAGTCTTACAATCCCTGTAGTAACAGGTAGTGGTTGTATACCTGACCAAAAATCTTGAGTAACTCAAAGGAAGACGATGGATGAAGAAGTTATTAATTCTGTATTTTATTTCTTCCATCAACAAATAAATTCTTAACAGTTGCCAACACCCATGTATTACCTTTTCTTGGCCAAATTAAAAAGTTTCTTTAGAGTGAAAGAAGAAATCTTACTATTTCCTTGTCAATTGTATTTGCCAAAGCAGAACCATAAAGAGGTACGGAAGTATCTAAATTGGCCCTATTTGAAATACAACAGGTAAGCTAGCTTCTACTACCATAAAATAATTAGTAAAACTAGAGAGTATAGAAGTTTCTATACAAAATTAAGTAGCCAAATTGCTAAGGGAAGCACTTTGGCCTTCTCTTCCCTTCTAATTTGTTTCTAAACTCTTTTTGCCCTCACTAAATCTACCAGTCTCTCCAGCTCTGACTGGTCAGGTCTTCTGGCTTCAATTTCTCATCTGATTGACTAAGTCCTTCCTAGGAATTTTCCTTAATTCTAGAATGTTCCCTTCTCCATCAAATCCACCTTTCCTTTATTATAAGCTCTCTGTATTCTTATGAAATAACAAGAGAATGAGTGATCTTTTTAGGATATATTTCAGATCTTGTGGGTATACTGCCTAAACCCTATTGTGGCTTCCATTTCCACTTCATGAAATAGCTGAAGCCTCTAAAGTAGGCTCTAGGCAATCTAGCACGAGGTGACTGTCTAACGTCATTACCTGCTGTGCCCTTCTGAGGGCCTTGGCACACATCTTACCTTAGGCCTGAATCATTCTTCCCCCAGAACCCCAGATTATTGGCTCCCTCACCTTCTTCACATTTTATTCTACCTCTTCACTGAGACATTGGCTCATCAGTCAGTTAAAAATTGAATGTCTCTCTTGACAAACTTTATATTAATAGTTACATGACTTAACTGCTTATTTTCCTCCATATGACATATGTTATATATTTAATTTATTTGTTTATTGTTCATCTACCTTTTCCTCCCAACATCACTCAGTAGATGAACACTATCAGAGCAAAGACCTTTTTCTACATTGCTTCTTTACCATTCTCCAGCAGCTAAAATTGTCACTGGAATATGATAGAAGCTTAGTACAGCTTCACTGAATAAATAATAAAAGATTCCTAACAAACGGCAGATAAGTAGATCCCTTTGCTACATCATAGCATAAGTGATAGAATGAAAACACTCAAATTCCCTGAAAAAACAAACAAACAAACAAAAAAGGGAAAAAGGATTTACTAGTGTTCAAGATTGAGGCTGGCAAGATAAAATAAAGTAGAGGCAGATCTGGTGGAAGCCAAAGTCACATACCAGACCTGTACCGCATGCTGGGTGAGGCAGCCAGTGGGCAGAAGGACCTGGAGCAGGTATTTCCCAAGGAAATATAGTTTCCAAAATTAAGGAATTGCAGGGGCCAACAAATGCAACAAGGAGGTGGCCAGTTCCAGGGCTGCCACGTTTTTGAAAATGTCCCTGTTGTTAAACTTGATCCTTTTTACCTAAAATGCATAGCTAGGACTATCATACTGGAGTTCGATGGCTTACATCACTTCTCCTTGATGGCATGTATTATGCTATTATTTATACTTTAAAATGAGTTTGTTCCTTTAGCTGACACATCTCGAGTAAATGCCATTTCAGATCATGTGTTGGGCTGTTGGGAGAGATAATGTTATGATTCTGTAGCCTGTTAATCACTCTTGGTCAAAGATCTAAGCCATTTTGGGACCAGCGTAATAGTTACGTCACTGGATTTCCACATAGTCGACCATGATTCGAGTTGTAGACCCAGTGGCTTAAAACTTATGCTGGGTGTATCTGCATGGGTGCCCAAAATCCTGAGAGAAGAATGGAGAAGAAGGGACTGGTGCATGGTCATCCCTCCTGGTGGGTAATTTCTCACTTTCTGTCTCTCTGATAAGCACATGCACACCGTAGCAAAAAAATATTTCTTAAAAAAAAAAAATCTAAGTCATTTTTAAAATATATTTTGTAGAGCCAGACAAAATTAGAATTTAAGTTACAATATAATCTAAAAATTGCTCCTTTATGGAGCCAACAGGTGGGTTGGTGGTTAAGGGCTCTGGATGCCCACATGGCTGACCGCATGTCAAGTCACGGACCTGGAAGCTTGCTTTCTTACTTTCCACGTCTCTCTCTCACTTGCTCTTGATCTGGTCAAATTAAAATAAATAAATAAATAAAGTTAAATAAAATAATTCTTTTAAAAAATTTACTCCTTTAACTTTTAAAACACAATTAATGGAAGAAAGAAGTTTGGTGAATATGAAACCCAACAGTATAAAGTACTGTTTCTGAATATGAATGGTGCATTGGCCAGGTTTAGAGTAGTATAAATTGAGTAAACATGCAGCCAAAATGACCTAGACCTGAGTAGCAAATTCACCATCTGGCCTGGGAGTGCATTTGCTCACTTCCCACAGCTTACACTATTCACTACCTACTGTATTTCTGATTGTGAGGCCATTTATCATTGTGATTATGCAACTGTGCTATTTTCCTTTGACTAGACACGTATTTCTTGATACCTTTGTTAAAAATTACCATAGACAAAAGAGAGGTCTAAGATGACTTAGTGATTTTATTGTATTGACCCTAATTACTCAATTCTTACTGCTCTAAGAATTTGTGTTTGCAACCTTGGATAACCTGCACTGCTTCTCATAACTGTTAGTTACGGAGAATTGTTGTTGTTAGAGGTTTAATGACTTATCCAAATTGACATTAATGAATTATAAAAATGCACCAGGCTATATTTGATTGGTTTTTACTGACCATGTTGCTACAGAGAGTGATGAAATTTATATTCATGTTTTATCTAGCAAAAGATTTAGGGACTATGATTTACCACGTATAAAATCTATTCAGTCAACCTCCTTGGTATAGGACTCAAGTATTCCCTGTAGTTCTGCTGAATTGACTAGAAACATGATAAGACATCTAAATTCTGCAGGTATAGTCATTCCTAGCAACCAATTTGATTTTTGATGGACAAAGAGCCCCAGGAAAGTAGATGCCTTTGTACCTAAGAAAAAAGAAATCCCAAGGAAGATAGACATCCCCTAATCAGTATGCCCAGGGTGTGACAGCATGCAAGTGAGTGATCTATTTCATTCTGAACTCTGACTCTGTCAATGACAGTTCACGACTTTCCAGAACAAATCAAATAAATGTATTTGACTCCTGTTTTGACATTTCAAAACGGAGAGCCTTATTTCCTTATACAGTACTCTTATTTCACATTCTTAATTTTCATTTTTTTTTTTGAGACTGTTGTCAGAATGAGAAGGAAAATAACAATGAATCAAGGAACAATTGTTTTTCAGTGCTTTCCAACATTATGGGATGATTAATTTCTGCATAGATATGATAATGTGGCATGCCTGGCTCAAACATTACAGCCCGTCCAAATGACTTTGAGACCTTGACTATGCCATCAACGGTCAGATATTTCACTGCTTCGCTGCTCCTGCTCCTGTTACAGGTACATGTGACAGCGCTGCAGCGATGAGTGGAATTTTAAAGGGGAAGTTTGACGAAGTTGACAGCTCCTCACCCTGCTCCTCTGTGCAGGAATCAGATGATGAAGTTTGTAGCTGTGACAGTGCTGAGAGTGTTGATAGTGTCAACCTGTCCACTTCTAATCATTTTACCCGTGAGTATCTGAGGCTGTATTTTGGCCTGCATTTTAAATTGTATTATATGGCTGATTCTTGGTGTCTTTCACTTATCCATTGGTTTATATCTGATCCCAAGTTCTTCACACCAGACATATTTGAAAAAAAAAAAAAAAGGTATCATTTTCGTTAATTAAATCTCAGCAGTATATTTCTATTCATCTCCATGGAATGAGGGTATAAGAAATGAGTCCAGCTGGAGGTAAGCAGATAGCAACAGAAAAGGATTATTATGTGTCTTCAGCTATCTGAAATAAATCCATATTTTAGAAGTCTAATGAAATAAGTCATTTTGCACTTCTAATATTGATCAATGAGCTGTAGAATATTTGCTGGGGTGAGTGCAACTTACTCACGTTCTCAGTGAGAAAATAATGGTTGATTTAAAAAGAATGTTGCTATAAAATTAATACTTTGAAAATCCTTAAATGCTGTGGTTGTTTGGATACAAGTAAAACTCAAACTCAAGACCATACTCATACTGAAAGCCCAGTGTCATTCACTCTTCTCCTGAGCAGTTAATGTTAACAAGGGCATTTAGTTTCGTATACTACGTTCTAACCTGGGGGGCCAGCAGGTGGTGTGATGGTGTGTGTGGTTCAGGGTACTGGATTCACACATGGCCGACTGTGGTTCGAGTCTTGGACCTGGAGGCTTGCTTTCTCTCTCTCTCTTTCTCTTTACTCTGTCCCTCTCTTGTCAAATAAAAATGAATAATTAAATAAATAATAAAGTTAAATAAAATAATTCTAAAAAAAATGTTCTAATATGAAAGTCTATTCATTTTAAAATTGCATTCCATGTTTTGAAAGAACTTTTCCCAACATCTATAGGTCTATTCAAGCCCAATAATTAAAGGAAGTGAGACCTCAAAAGTATTGGATTGTCAGAAAAGTCACAACACATTTTTTTCATAGAAAAACAGGCATCACTTTTCCAATTTTTTTAGAAGAGTGAATGTAAAGTAAATTAAAATCTATGACAGCCATCTAACTTCACACACCCCTCATGATAGGATGAGTATAAGCTGCATACTGTAATTAAAAGTTAAATGATCCAAGGACCAGCAGTTAGTGTAATGGCTATGTCGCTGGACTCCCATGTAGTCGACCGCGGTTTGTGTCTCAGACCCGGTGGCTTAAAACTCAAGCCGGGCACGTATGCGTGCGTACCCAAGATCCTGAGAGGAGAATGGAGGAGAAGGGATTGCGGTGTGACCATTCCCTCTGGGGGGTGATTTCTCACTTTCTATCTCTCTGTCTCTCTCTGTCTGTCTGGCAAGTGCACGCGCCCTATGGCAAAAATGATCCAACACAGAAGTATATTATTCAAAAGAGATTATTTTTGCAAAGCTTTTCTTTTCTTTAAGCATTTGTTTTCCCCTGGGGCACTTGTAGATGTGGATCTTAAACTCACCAAAACAACTTTTAAAATTTCACACTAAAGTTTATATGATTCTATGACCAATGCAATTCCATTTGAAATTTTATTTAGAATTTTGAATTCTCTGCCACAAGATTTTACAATTTTATTTAGTATACATTAATTCTCTTTTATCCTCATTAGAATAATTTAGAATAAGAAAGGGAAAATTTTATAGAAATTTTTAGCTTTTATATCATTTATCTCTTGACTAAAGTAGAGTTTTTAAAATGAATTTGTAAAAAGTATTTTTAACCATGAAGAAAGAAAAACGTATTTCAGAGAAAATAATAGCTGTTTTTAGGATAAAATTCTCCACTTACTGAGAGAAGTTTCTGCCAGATAGTGGATATGAGAGACAATAAACTGTTTGAGATTCACATATACCTTTTCACTTCTTCTGAGTGATTGTAACCTTGTGGAGGGCACCAACATTGCCTTTTACACTTTGCTGTCACGTGTGGTATCTAAAAAAGTGCTGTGCATTTGATAAAACTTAGAATTCTTCATTTAGTGAATGCCTTAATTTTAGACCATTCTTAAAAGCTGGCGAAAATGAGTCTGCTGCCCATTCTTACCGGTACAAAAGCAATGGTACACATTTAAATTCAAGACCTTCAGGAAAATCTATGAATAACCTTTCTGTATATTTTGAAGAGTTGTCCATTTCCAAACCTCAGAACAGTGCAGGAGCTGCTTGGTATTTCTTAATCTTTTTTTCCCTTTAGCTAACCCTGAGAAACATCATCAGTCAAAAACCCTACTTTTTTAAGCTACCCCCTCTTTTAGTAATGCAGTAGAGCATCTCTCACACCCCTGTGATATATATATACATGTATATTTTAAAATCTCCAGCATGCTTATAACCTCCTTGGTGTCTATGCCTCTCCTAAAGTTACAAATTGTCTCTCTCCTGGAAAAATCAATCGCAAGACTTCACCATGCAAGACACTTATTGATTTCTATAGCTTGTGAGTTCACAAAGTACCTATAATGGTCATTTAAACATCATTGGTTCTTACAATTGTGACTTAAAATGCTTTCCAGATGAAAGGTGATGTTATGGTGGTTTAGAAGGGTTGAAAAATTGTGTCAGGCAGTTGTTCTGAGCACCTGAACCGTTCCTTTGAAAGGTAAAAGTTTCAATGAATACTGGTTTTATTTTTTACTTGTTATTTTGATATGCGATCACAACAATTTTGTTTTGCCACCATTGCTACCGTATATAAAGAAGACACATACCCACTGCAGTCAGGGAGAAATCTTAGGCTATTAAGGGAAACAGCTACAAAGTTTGATTAGTTTTTCCCAGCACTGCCATGAATGTACTTCTCTTTTTGAATGTTCAAGAATTTTGAGGGAAACGCTTGCAGACACTTCTCCGTAAGGGAATATGCATCGTTGAACGACTTGTAATTACGTGTGTGATTAGAACCATGGTTTGGAATAAACAGTACAGGACAGGTAAAGAAGAATAGATGGGCAATGTGACCTACAGGGAACTTTCTGCTGCTATGAGCTGCTCTTAGCCTGATCTCAAATAGAAAAGCTTTTTAATTATTTTCTGACGTTAGGCAAAGTGAAGATGAAAAGACTGATGTTAGTTTAAGAGAATTTTTTACTCTGTATCTAGCAGAGTAAGATAAAAATAGTGGTAAAGAGTCAAGTCTCATTTTGAATTCAAAGAATGTTAGAACACATAGAGCCTTTGAGAACATCTAGGCTGACTCCTTTATTTTACAGATGTGGAGACTAAGGCCCAGGGAGAGTATCTTGACAGGATTCAAAATGTAAGCTGATGGCAGAGGACTTTAATGTACATCCCTAGGGTTTACCTTTCTACCAGATAGTGTGGCTCTCTGCTCATTCTTCTACAGGCCTGACTACTAAGTAGAAGGACTCAAATTATCAAGTGAAAGACACCGCGGTATCTTGTAAACCACCTTCTCTTAGAAATGCAATGAGTCTATCTTTTGGTAAAGGTATTCGGCATTTCATCTCTTATTGCCTTTTGTGTTCATTATGCTTTGTTTTTGTTTATTTGTTTTCAATTGGTTTCCAGTTTGTGTGTACTGGCTGTAAGATAGTGCCAATAATGAGTTTATGAATAAATTCAATGAACTAAATAAAATAGTGGGCAGAAAATTCAATTTGAGTTTAAAAGAACATTTCGCCTCCCCTTCTGTAAGTAAGTTACAGGGCAGACTGTTGAGACTCCTTGTATGTCACTGACATTGATGGAAATATCTTACAGCAAACATGTTGTTTAACATTTACATGAAGGAAATTGGTTTGTCTTGGTGACATAATGCTACTTGTGATAACGTGCAAGTGATACAATGAAGAGTAGGTGAGATGAAGTATGCAGTGTGAATCTTTAACAGTAGCTAACAATTCAAGAAATTTTTCATTTACTGTAGAAGTAAAACCTTTTTATATTCCATTTATTGCCAGAGGGGTAAACGGGCATCTTGGACTTCCTGAATAAAAGATAATAATATCTTTCTATCCCTTGAACTCCAAGACCTTATATTACTCGTTAAATAATTCAAGACTTCAGAAACCCACTTACCTTGCATTTCAATTGATCACAGTGGCAGCTTCTGACTAAGTGGAGTAATTATATTCCATTTTGTTGGCTAGGTACTGAGTTGGCTTTATTTGCTTGTTTTAAGCCCAGAAAAACTTCATTTAAATTTCACTTTAAGCTTACAAGCGTGATCGGAATGAATTTCAAATAAAATTTTATATATCTATAGCAAAGAATCTAGAAAAACAATTGCTGTCTGTTTTTTTGTTTTGTTTTGTTTTGTTTTGTTTTTTTAGAGCGAACTTTTTGCTATAGGAAGCATGAGCTCACTGAAGAAACAGACAGAAAGCATGAAATCACCCCCTCCCCCCAGGGGGGATGGCCACACCACATCCCTTCTCCTCGATGCTCCTTTTGGAATTTTGGGCATGCATGCAACACATCTGGCATGAATTTTAAGCTGCAGGGTACAGGACTTGAACTGCCATCAACAACATGGGAGTCCAGTGATATAACCATTGTACCAACTGCGGGTCCTAATTGCTGAAGTTCTAACTCTTAATTAGCTATCATGAAAAGCTAAATGTTCAGGTAGTCCTGGTAGTATTAATTATAATGTTTCCCACATTGTGTGAAGGATAAGGCTGTCTTAGAATAACATTTCATATAGGTATATAGTTGTTGGAAAAATTGTGACACGTGTTTTGCATTGAAAACCATAGAAAAACATGCCATGACTTCTCTGACAACCCAGTGGAAAGTGAAAGAGAATCTCCCAATTTTCCACATTATTTACTCAAGGTGTTCATAAGTGGTGGTATTGTAGCTTTATTTCCTAAAGAAATAAAAGTTACTATTAAATATTGAAGATACTATCTTCTAATGAGTGATCAAAATATTTTTATTTGACAGTATAATTTATCTACAAATAAATCTTACAGTGTGTAAACTCTTGATAGAGAATCAAATCCTTACTCTGGGGTCATCTTACAGCAGTGAAAGACAATAAATAAATGATTGCCGAACTGCAAAATATCATAGCTTGACAAATGGCTCTAAGTAAATTTAGATGATTAAAATTCTACTAACCATCTTCAAAGTACCATAATCTTCTGGCTTTGGTTCGAATACCAGAGACTGACTGGCTTTATACTTGCTGTTTATGATGGTGATGATGAAATCAGTGCCTGAAGCAAATGTCCTTGTGTTTCTCAAAAGCTTTAAAATTCACTGTGCAGATCAGGCAGTCTGATGCTTTCTGACAGCTCAGGGGAAGTACATTTGTGTGCATGTGAATGCAGAAAAGAATTAAACCTGGTTTTGCACACACACACAAAAAGTGTTGGAGCGATTTCTGAATAGACTGCAATTTTAACCCTTTCACTGTGGAAAGTACATGTTTGTACTTCAAATATGTCCCTTCTTTTCCATCTAAGAATTTGGGAATAAACTTGGAATGTTTTAGAACCACAGAGTTATTATTCTACTTATTTTGCATGTTCAATACAGTGATCTGGGAGGAACTAAAACGTTTAAATAAGTCTCATATTTGCTGAATTCCATTGAAAGTTAGACAAAGGTTAAAAATATGTTTGCAAATATAATGAAGAAAGAGCAATCAGAAAAAAAATTATTAAAATTTAAAAAATTTTCTATCAAGGACCAATACATTAAAACTTAGAAAGACATTTTCTTTTAATAATAATTCATCTTTAGGTAGAAAGTATTTGCAGTGAGTTAAAATTGAATTAGACTCATTGTTGCATCTGCTTTATATCTTTTCTCACAAATATTATAATAATAGAGCAGTAATAAAAATTTATATATATATAATTTATAGTTTTAAGAATTGAGTGAAATTTTATGAGACTTGACTTATATAATGAACTATTTAGTTTTTTTTAAGATTCTTGAAGTATATCTGCAATGGTCTTAATTAAGATCACTAACCCCCAAAAATAAATAGAATACACCAAAAATACAAAACTTAATTAAAACAGTTTCCAAAGCACTGTGAATGCTGGGAAAGACTGCTAAATGGAGTGCTAAAAGCACTGGCTAGCTCTATGGTGGGCCCCATTAGTTGTGGTGGGCCTACACATTTCTGTCATAGGATTCATTCTGAAGTGGGGCCTAGTCATTATGACATGTAAAGACATGACAAGGCTGATACGTTATACATATTTATGCCATGATTGGGCAATGATATCAGCAGAAATACTGTGAGATGAAAAATGCACACAGTGTACTTTTAACAATACTCATTTATGTTTCATCCTGAAATTTGCTCTAATACTTAGAATTGTGACATTTTCAAAAGTGTATATATTTTAAATCTTAATGCCATAGGGTGAGAGCATTTGATTCTATCTTTGAAGACATGGTTTGAAGGAAATAATGGCAACTAATTTTAAATGTAGTTAATTTTTCAAGCATAGCCTGTACGATTTTATGATTTCCCCCCAAAATACTGTTCATCATCTTCTTACTATGTCAGGTCTGACTTGCTGCCATTTGCTGTTTCTATGACAACCATAATTTTGGCTTAGAGTGAGTAGTACATTTTTTCAATATTTATGCAATCTCAGATGTATATTTTAAGAACTCTATACCCAAATAAGTGATTTTTAGGCTGGCCATTATGGTCATTGATCAGTGCTATAATTTAATGATGATCTAAGATTGTGCTTTCATGAGACATAGATATTGTGCATGTGGCCTTGATTTTTTAAAATAGAAATAAGTCTAAACAGGGGCTGGCAGGTGACATGGTAGTTAGAGGTGCTGGATTCCCACATAGCCAACTGCTTGTTTGAGTCCCAGACCTGGCAACTTGCTTTCTCGCTTTCCCTTTCTCTTTCTCTCTGTCTCTCTCTAGTCAAATTAAAAAATAATAATAATAAATGGAATTAAATAAATATTTTTCTAAAAAAAAGAGATAGCAATAAAGCTAGTGAGACTGCAAAGGGAGACCTAGGGAATAACTTATGGGCTCTAATAAGGAAACTTACATATTTAAAAATGCTCCTCATAGTGAGATAAACAAATGTTGTGATAAAAAAAATTAAGGGATGAATGGAATCCTAAAAGGGTAAATACAGCCTACATAAACATCTCTATGTCCATAGACCAGCTCTTCTTTAACATTTACTGGCTTTGTGGTAAGAATATGAAAATGGCTGAAATTTATAGTTACAATTATTTTCAGCTTCTTGCTGGCAGGGCTACAGCCTACACTTCCCCCACATTGCTTAATGGCAATTATCATAATAGCAAGCTTTATTAAGCATTTCATCATTTGCCAGACATTGTACTAGATGCTTCAAACAACTTTTTCCATTTAATTATGATATCCTAAATAAGTTATTTTTAAATAGCATATTTTTGTGTTTTTACTAAAAAAAAATTTGATCAAATGTTTTCTGTTATCTTAAACATGATGTGAGCCAACCAAACTGGATTAATTGTTTATAAATCAAGATCATTGAATATAATTAGGGTCACCTGCAACAAGTACAAATGCATAGAAAATAATACTTCCATATAAGATATTCATGAATTCTTTTTTTCTTTTTCTAGAGAGATATTCTTGCTATAGGGCTTATGTGTTTGCTGGAGAGAAAGAGAGAGACAGAAAGCAAGAAATTACCCCCTCCCCCCAGGGGGTATGGCCACACTGCAATCCCTTCTCCTCCATTCTCCTCTTGGGACTTTGGGCAAGCACACACATGAGCCTGTCATGAGTTTTAAGTCACTGGGTCGAGGACTCAAAACATGGTAGACTGCATGGGGGTCCAGTGCATAACCATTACACCTTCTGCTGGTCCCTGAATTTTCAACTTATGCCTACAATATTGCCAGTATGAATTAGGTTATTCCTCAAACTCCATACATACTTTCATCAACCTTCAAATCATTAATAAACCAGAATTTGAATCAAAGTATTTAATATTTATTTATTTAAAAAATTGAAATTGGGGACCAGCAGTTGGTGAAATGGCTATGTTGCTGGACTCCCACATAGTTGACCGTGGTTTGAGTCCCGAACCTGGTGGCTTAAACTCGCACCAGGCATGTGTGCATGTGTGCCCAAGATTCCAAGAGGAGAATGGAGAAGTGATTTTTGGCGTGGCCATCCCCCTCGGGGCATGATTTCTTGCTTTCTGTCTCTCTCTCTGTCTTTCTAGTGAGTGCATGCACCCTATAGCAAAAAACTCTCAAAAAAACAAACAAAAAACCTGCAATTGTAAAAAAAAAATGTTAGCTTAAAAATTATTTCTTGCAGTTTTTTTTTTTCGTATGGTGAAAAAGTGTACAGAACCCATGTAGAATGCAGTTAGTTAAATAATCTTGGGAAAATCCATATAATAAATTACCATGGGGTCAGTACAGACAATGGAATAGATGTATCTATTGACATAAAAATGCATTCAAGAGACCAGCAGGTGGCGTAATGCCTACATCGCTGGACCACAGTGCAAGTTCTAGACCTGGTGGCTTAAACTCACTTTGGAAACGTGTGTGTACGTGCCCAAGATCCCCTGAGGAGAATTGAGGAGAAGTTTGCAGTATGGCCATCTCTCCTGGGAGGTGATCTCTCACTTTCTATCTCACCGTCTCTCTCTATCTTTCTGGCAAGCACACAAGCTCTATAGCAAAAAAAAAAAAGCATTCAAATTAGTGATTTACAAAAGGAAAACCTTATATATAAGTTATGAACATAACATCCAGAAGGAGAAGACAAGCATGCATTTTTTTATTGAATTAGAGAAATCTTTGGGACCAGCTAGTGGTATGGTGATTAAAGTGACTAAATCTCACGTGGCTTACTAAGCAGTTTGATTCCCAGACCCAATGGCTTGAAAAACATGCTGGGCACCACCTGTGTTTGCATGCCCAAATCCCTAGAGGAGAAATGAGGAGAAAGGATTATAGTATGGCCAACTGTCCTAATGGGTGATTTCTCACTTTCCCTCCCTCTGTCTCTCTTCAGACACCTCACACACCCTATAGCAAGCAAACAAAAAGAAACGGAAAACCTTAAGAGAGGTTTTTTTCCCCTGGATAGTGATCTTGTTGTCTATGTACATTTCTCAGTTTATTTCATATATTTTAGCTTAATAAGACTTGTGTTTAGTCATTATAATAGCTTTCTAGAATTTTTCACTCTTATAATTATTGTTGTTATGAGATATCTTAGGATAAATCCCTAAAGATGGAAATTGTGGTTCGAATGGTATGCCCTCTAGAAAACTACCTTTGTATAAACCCATTTCTAACATTCATGTTAGAAATTCATGTGTCCACTTCCCCAGTGCCTTGGCAAAATAGAGTAGGTATTTCCTTTCTCCCTGCATGTATGAATCACTCTCTCTTCATGGATGTGTGTGTGCCTTTGTGTATATACACATATACATATATACAAACCTGTGTGTACATGTACACACATACATTGGCCAACATGATAAGAGATATCGATATTCCACTGATGTTTGAACTTGAATTTCTCTGAATGCTAGGATCTAATTATTAATGTTTTGGATTTTTTTTTTTTTTTGGCTGTATGTGCATGTGTGTGTGTTTGAATTGCTAGTCCAGGTTCTTTATTATGATAATGATTTTTCCCTTGTTTTATAATAATAGAGATTAGTCTTTTGATTAATGCATATACAATAATATAGTTTCTATTTTGTCATTTGCCTTTTAACTTTGTTTATGTTTGCCACAAAAATATATCCCAAATATATCATGAATAACCCTTTTAGGAAGTGCTTAGGCAGGTTTTGTCTGCTCCCAAGATCACTTGCACACAAATAATTGTGTCTAGAATTTTCATAAAATTCTCTCTCTATTTAAATCTTTAGTCCTACAAAAGGATATTGGCATATTGTTTAAAAATGAAAAGTAAAGACCAGCAGGTGGCATGGTGTTTAAGGCATTGGACTCCCACGTGGCTGACCATGGTTCAAGTCCTGGACCCAGTGGCTTGAAAGTCAGGCTGGGTGAGTGTGTCTGGGTGCCCAAAATCCAGAGAAGAAGATGGAGGAAAAGAGATTTTGAGCATGGCTGTCTCCTCAGGGAATAATTTCTGACTTTCCCTCTCACTGTCTCTCTCTCTTGGTGAGTACACACATCCTATGAAAACCTTTAAATAAATAAATAAAATAAAATCAATGTTTTAGTTTTCCTAAAATCATATATTATGTCATACATTATTTTCTGCTCATTTATAATTCTGTTCTTATACTAAATTCTTACGTAAGAGTGACTAGTAGCTGTGATTTTCTTTCTGTTTATGACCTGGATGGTTAATACTAAACCAGTGCGAGTGTTATAGTATGGCTATGTGGTAAGTTTTATTATCTTACATGGGAATTCCCAATGTTCCTAACCCAAAACTATGAAAAGAAACAAAATACACTGCCATACTCTTTGAAAACTCTATAGGTTGGTACCAGCAGATGACATAATGGCTACGTTGCTAGACCCCCACATAGTCTAGCGTGGTGCAAGTCCTAGACCTGGCTTAAAATTCAGCCAAGTGCATGTGTGTGTACAAGATCTTGAGAGGAGAATGGAGGAGAAGGGATTGTTGCATGGCCATTACCCTGGGGGTTGATTTCTTGCTTTCTGTCTCTCCATCTTTTCCTGTCTCTCCGGCAAGTACACAAGTACACGTGCCCTGTAGCAAAAATCTTTCAAAAAAAAAAAAGAAACCTCTATAGTTATTTTTACATGATTATTATTTAACATTTGGAAGAATATTAAGTCATCAAACAAACCACTGCTATGTCATTGTAATTACATTACATTTATAGGTTAATTTCACAAAAATAATTGACAATATTGTCTTTCTATTTCAGGAACATTAACTAGCTTTTCATATTTAACTCTGATTTTATGGACAGAATAATTTTGTGCTTATCTTTTGCAGTACATACTCCTTTCTGGAGCCCTAAGATTTTGAAATATTGTTGTGCCTATTAAAAGTGAAATTTTTAAATGATATTTTTTACTGCTTTAAAAACATATTTTAACTATCAGGGTGTTTGTATTCTTTCAAAGTTAACTTGAGCATCATTTTCTTTAATTTTAAAGATTTATATTTAATCATTGTAGTTACTCTTTAAAAATTATTTATTTACTTTGATTTATTATTATTATTATTATTTTAATATACCACAGGGCACACATACCAGAAAGAGAGAGAGAGAGAAAGTGAGAAAGCAAATCACCAGGTCTAGGACTTGAACCATGATTATACACTTGAGAGTCCAGCTCCTTAACCACTACGTAGGTTGCCAGCCCCTAATCACTGTAATTCTAACAGGTTATTTATTGGTACTGAGAAGGTTTAGCTTCATAATTTTTTTTCTTTTTTTTAAATTTTGCTGTGGGGCACTTGTACTTGCTAAAGACGGAATGATGAAAACAGAGGGAAATAGGAAAAAAGTGAGAAATCACCCCCACCAAGAGGAGGATTGTTACACTGCAATCCCTCCTCTTCTATTCTCTCAAGATTTTGGACACATATACATACACATACCTAGCATGTTTTCAAGCTGCTGAGTCTAGGACTTGAACATCGAAGTCTATCAGTCCATCACGTGGGATCCAGTCATCTTAACCACCATGCCACAGGCTGGTACAGTAGTTTTAAAATTAAAATGCTTCCAGCATTTCACCTTAATTTAGTCACAGGGTATACATTAGTTTATGTTAAGGAAGTATTCTTCCATTGAGTTTCATTTACTAATAAATATAAAGTTATATTAAATTTCTTATCAATATATATCAAGATGATCCTGTTTTTGACATATTTAATTTTGGCATATTTAATATGATGAGCTAAAAATATATTTTTTCTAATGTAAAACTGTTATTGTGTTGATCAGATATATTAGTAAAAGTATGATAGAGTCAAAGCCAAAAATTTATTATAATTATCATAAAGTAATTTCTTCTCAAATGAGGAATTTAATCTGGCAATGTATATGTTTCAAGGGACTTTTAAACAATGTTCAAGACTATTTTAAAATCCATTCAAAATTTACATGAAAATAATATTAAGATGTAAGTGGTGAAAAAAATTAGTACACATAATCCTTGTGGATTTGATTCTCCATTTTAATTTGAATGCATTTGAAACATTTTCTCAATTAATCCTCACAAAACAAGCTATGAGTCGAATGGAAGTGGTGGGGTTTTTTTCAATGTTGCACAGGAGAAAACTAAGAAGCAAAAAGGATGAGAAATTTGCCTAAATACACATGATTTAAAATGGTGGACCAGCAGATGGCATAATCATTACATCACTGGACTCTCACATAGTCAACCATGGTTCAACTGAGGCCAGGCACGTGTGCGTGCATGCCCCAAATCCTGAGAGGAGAATGGAGGAGAAGGGATTACAGTGTGACCATCCCCCCTGGGGGTAATTTGTCACTTTCTGTCTCCCTATCTCTCTCTGTCTCTCTAGAAAGTATACGTGCACTATAGCAAAAACCTCTCAAAAAAAAAAAAAGCTGGAATTAGATCAAATCAAATATCAAGGCATTCACTGTTAATCATTGTAGTGTGGTATGTGCTGTATGTTCCATAATAAAATAAAAATAATTATTCAATTCCTATGCCACATAATAGGTATGTTTTCAAAATCCTTAATTTGAAACAATGAGAACTTTCAGGGCCAGCCAAGTGAAACAGTGGTTAAGGTGGCTAGATCCCATGTGGCAGGCAGCAAGGTTCAAGTCCTGTCCCCAGTGCCTTGACAAATATGTTGGTTGTGTGTGTCCAAATTCCAAAAGGATAATGCAGGAGAAAGGATTGAGGCATGGTCCTCCCATGGTGGTAGCTGGATGCTTTCTGACTCTCTCTCTCTGTCTTTCTCTAGTGAACACACATGCCATATAGCAAATTTAAAAAAGAAAAAATTAACTTTCTTCGTTACATACAAGTGGTTATTTAGTTTTCATCTCTATTTGTATTAATTTGCATGAAATGAAAATACTCCTATAAGTAATAGAGATTGAGATCAATTTTAATATATCTGTGCTGATTGTCATTAAAATTAGTTTTGTTAAACAGTGAAATTCTATCTCTTCCTTTAGTACCTCCCATGACTGAAAGGATATAAGTTCTTTATCTATACTAATAGTTTATTAAGATTCTACTCATAAGAAAGTTAATGGAACATACTGAGTATTAAAGACTGATTGAAAAACATGCTTCTGTCCTAAAGAACTTACATTCTAGTTGAGAACTTTAGACTAAGAAACATAAAACCATGCTGAAAATTTCATTTTCAACTATATGTTGTACAGATTGGGGAAAAATGAATGCTCATGTCCAGGAAATTTCAATCTGGAGAGAGTGCATCATGAAATGGAGAGTGATTTTGAAGGGTCATGGGTTATATGTTTATATTTCAAAAAAATCTTTATTTTTTATTTAAAAAACATTTGCTGTAGGACATCTATACTCACTGGAGAGAGACAGAAGGAAAGTGAGAAATTACCCCTATGGAGGATGACCATACCACAGTCCCTTCTTTTCCGTTCTCTTCTTGGGATTTGGGGCATGAGTCCAGCATTTTTTCAAGCCACCAGGTCTGGGCCTCAGACCTTGCAGTCATTCATGTGGGATTCAGCTGCCTTAGGCACCAAGCCACTGGCTGGGCCCCCAAAAATTTTTTAATATATATCAAGATGATCCTGTTTTTGACATATTTAATTTTGGCATATTTAATATGATGAGCTAAAAATATATTTTTTCTAATGTAAAACTGTTATTGTGTTGATCAGATATATTAGTAAAAGTATGATAGAGTCAAAGCCAATAATTTATTATAATTATCATAAAGTAATTTCTTCTCAAATGAGGAATTTAATCTGGCAATGTATATGTTTCAAGGGACTTTTAAACAATGTTCAAGACTATTTTAAAATCCATTCAAAATTTACATGAAAATAATATTAAGATGTAAGTGGTGAAAAAAATTAGTACACATAATCCTTGTGGATTTGATTCTCCATTTTAATTTGAATGCATTTGAAACATTTTCTCAATTAATCCTCACAAAACAAGCTATGAGTCGAATGGAAGTGGTGGGGTTTTTTTCAATGTTGCACAGGAGAAAACTAAGAAGCAAAAAGGATGAGAAATTTGCCTAAATACACATGATTTAAAATGGTGGACCAGCAGATGGCATAATCATTACATCACTGGACTCTCACATAGTCAACCATGGTTCAACTGAGGCCAGGCACGTGTGCGTGCATGCCCCAAATCCTGAGAGGAGAATGGAGGAGAAGGGATTACAGTGTGACCATCCCCCCTGGGGGTAATTTGTCACTTTCTGTCTCCCTATCTCTCTCTGTCTCTCTAGAAAGTATACGTGCACTATAGCAAAAACCTCTCAAAAAAAAAAAAAGCTGGAATTAGATCAAATCAAATATCAAGGCATTCACTGTTAATCATTGTAGTGTGGTATGTGCTGTATGTTCCATAATAAAATAAAAATAATTATTCAATTCCTATGCCACATAATAGGTATGTTTTCAAAATCCTTAATTTGAAACAATGAGAACTTTCAGGGCCAGCCAAGTGAAACAGTGGTTAAGGTGGCTAGATCCCATGTGGCAGGCAGCAAGGTTCAAGTCCTGTCCCCAGTGCCTTGACAAATATGTTGGTTGTGTGTGTCCAAATTCCAAAAGGATAATGCAGGAGAAAGGATTGAGGCATGGTCCTCCCATGGTGGTAGCTGGATGCTTTCTGACTCTCTCTCTCTGTCTTTCTCTAGTGAACACACATGCCATATAGCAAATTTAAAAAAGAAAAAATTAACTTTCTTCGTTACATACAAGTGGTTATTTAGTTTTCATCTCTATTTGTATTAATTTGCATGAAATGAAAATACTCCTATAAGTAATAGAGATTGAGATCAATTTTAATATATCTGTGCTGATTGTCATTAAAATTAGTTTTGTTAAACAGTGAAATTCTATCTCTTCCTTTAGTACCTCCCATGACTGAAAGGATATAAGTTCTTTATCTATACTAATAGTTTATTAAGATTCTACTCATAAGAAAGTTAATGGAACATACTGAGTATTAAAGACTGATTGAAAAACATGCTTCTGTCCTAAAGAACTTACATTCTAGTTGAGAACTTTAGACTAAGAAACATAAAACCATGCTGAAAATTTCATTTTCAACTATATGTTGTACAGATTGGGGAAAAATGAATGCTCATGTCCAGGAAATTTCAATCTGGAGAGAGTGCATCATGAAATGGAGAGTGATTTTGAAGGGTCATGGGTTATATGTTTATATTTCAAAAAAATCTTTATTTTTTATTTAAAAAACATTTGCTGTAGGACATCTATACTCACTGGAGAGAGACAGAAGGAAAGTGAGAAATTACCCCTATGGAGGATGACCATACCACAGTCCCTTCTTTTCCGTTCTCTTCTTGGGATTTGGGGCATGAGTCCAGCATTTTTTCAAGCCACCAGGTCTGGGCCTCAGACCTTGCAGTCATTCATGTGGGATTCAGCTGCCTTAGGCACCAAGCCACTGGCTGGGCCCCCAAAAATTTTTTATTTGTTAATAAATAAAATTGAACTCTTAATTTTAGGTAGTCAAAACAAACAAGCAAAAAGTAATCAACTTTGGGTTTCTGAGGATTTCCGTCATGTAAGGTTAAAAACCACTGACTGTCTCAATTTTCCTCTAAACTGGAGAACAGTGAAAAGATTAAATATAGGCATTGCCTCAAGTGAAAGAACAGCCAGAAACATTAGTGCTCAGAACAAAGGGATAAACTGAAACTACAGTGGTTGGCTGGGCCTCTTTTATCCTTTTTGCAAATGGGTTAAAAATTAAATCATCCAGTTACTTTATTTAAAAAATGTTTTTTCAGTTATTGAGACAGGATAAAAGAAGACAACTCTGTACTGCTTAGCATCTCACATTCCATAGCTGTAGATTAACTTCAGATCCATTTTTTTTTTTTCCTTTGTTTTGGTAGTCTCCATCTGGCATTGATTTGCATTCGTTTTGTAGTCTGATTACCTCACGTAAATCAAACTATACAACTGGTTTGTCTCTTTTAAAAGGCTGGAAGAAATTACCTTCCTGGGTTCCTTTTATTTTAAATTGTAAATTACCTATTTAAGATAAAAGAGAATGAATTCATTCGATGTTATGGTCAACCAAGACCTGTCAACATAACCATGTTCACTTAATTTCTCTTACTGGTGATATATAACTGTAGCCATTCTTTAATTTCGTTTCCTTCACTGGTAATACTTGGCATTTGTGCTAGTACCTCTTTAAAATAGTGAGAGTTATTCACCATGGTTGTATTAATCAGGTCTATATATATTGCAGGTAACAAAAGTTCTACTCAATCTAACTTAAAAAGGAGTTATCTTAGTTCATGAAACCAAGCAAGACAGCAGAGAGATCTGCCAGGCAAAACTGGATTTTGAGGCACAACTAATGTCAAAATTCTCCCCATCCACCGCAACTTGACTCTTTTTGTCACTGTGAGAGAGACTTGTTTTCTCTTATAGCATATGGGGATATGAGTTTCACAGATGATTTGTAGAAGATTTCTGCCTGAATGTAGACATACACATCATTCTAGCAATGTGTTCTTAAACTTAGGAAGGAATCCTTTTCACCCTTGGCTTCAACAATTTAGATCTTCAGCTTTATCTTACTTAGTGTGTCAACTACAATATGACTTCAAAAATATCATAGCAAATAGAATTAAAATATGAGTTTATTTTGGTGCAAAAAAATGAAAACTATGCCTAGCTTTATCATAATATGCATCTTCAATAAACTTTTTGAAGATACCCTTATGTTTGTTTATTTGTACTCTGATTTAGTCTCTGACTTCCCCTGTAAATTGCATTTCTCAACTTCCATGAGTACTGACTGACCTCCAGATAGGTTCAGC
>NW_006160197.1:237542-265123 GCF_000334495.1 Tupaia belangeri chinensis | reverse complement strand
ACAGAGAGCAGAATATTCCCAGCCACCTATCCAGGCCACAGGTGTTAATTCCAGTGGCTGCTGCATCTCCTCCATGTTCTGGTCTTTGCTTTTGTGGTTTCATTTCCTTGAAGTGACCACTGCAGGGATCTGGTTCCCACTAGACAGCAAAGCTCTTATCTCAGGTAACTTACATTACCCTCTCTTTTGGGCCTCTACCCTGAGCAGTAGCATTTTCCTACTGTTGCAAATCTCTGAGTCTGAGTGTCTTTGTTTTCCCTGGTGGTTTTGTCTAGTTTTGAATCTCAGCTCTTTCAAAACCTCTGTAACTAGTTTTCATTCCATTAGACCCATGACATAGACTCTGCTTTCTGAATCTGATCCTGACTGACAACAATAGCATGGGGTACATGTCCTTCACCAAACTATGGTGGCCAATAGATATAGTCCTTTGATTAGTTATAGCTCTATTCTTGTGATAAGGAAGGAAACATGGAATATATTACAGAAAAACAAGAAGATAATAAATATGATACGACACTAATAATGATGGCTACTATACTATAATTCATTTTGATTGTATAACTAATAAAAATGAAGGACTGCATTAAATGTTTTGATTAGTACCATACAATAAAATTACTTGTAAGCAAATAGTGGAAATATCTCACATTGGAGCCAGTAGATGACGTGTTGGTTAGGGAACTAACTCCCACATGGTCTATCAGAGTTCAAGTCCCAAACCCAACAGCTTGAGAATCATGCCAGGTTCATGTGTACATGTGTCCAAAATCCAAAATCCAAAATCCAAAATCCTAGGAGGAGAATGAAGGAGAGGGGATTTCAGTCTGGCCATCTATCCTGGGGAATGATTTCTCACTTCCCCTTTGACTGTCTCTCTCTGGTGAGCACATGTGCTCTATGGGGTGGGGAAAAAAAACTAAAAAAGAAAAAAAAATCACATCAATTGATCTTTAAATTTATAAATAACCTTTTTTTTTTCTTTTTGTGATTAATTAGAGAACTAATCTATTGAGGATCTGCTGAGTCACATGTTGTTTCAGATGCCTTAGTTGTCTTCTCTGCAGTGTCTAAGATTAAAGTTCATATGCCCACTTGATAGATGAAGGAACCGATTTTAAATACTTTGTTCAAAGTTACAGAGGTAAGAAATGTCAGAAAGATGTCAGCTTCTGTTATGTGGTATTCCAGAGTCTAAGCACATTCTATTATATAGTCATGTTACTGATACTTCTCTTTTGAATTGTCCTGAATCGGCATTTCTCAAATCATATTTTTAAAATTTTTCAGTAAGGACCCATTCAGTATTTACTTTATTGTCAAATCTCTTTTTTATAAAGTCAATTATTATAAAGTCTATTTACAAATATATTTCAGTAGTGAAATTTTCTCATTTAATATTTAGAATGTATCTCTCTCTTTCCTTTATCCATAATTCACATTTGACATTGGTATAATGTGCTCCATGGTGTTACACACAGACAATTTTGGGGTCAGACTAATTACCTGATTATGTATACCTTGTCTCTGTCACAACATGTAGTGTTTCTGAAGTGTGAAGAAACACACTTATGAGATACTTAAGTGCTGGGCACATTCTACAGAAAAACATTTGGAATATTCCTCACATCTTATCAGTCTGTGATTTGTTCCTGATGTTTTAAGAAAATGAAAGCTGTCCAAGGAGGGCAGATGATGCAGAAGTAACAAAAGTAGAGCCATGTGGGAAGGTCCAAAATTTACTTCCCAAAGTCTCCCTGTATACTTGGCCTGTGTGTCTGTCATCCAGGCTGGCTGGAGGTGGATGGTAGCATGACAACACTGTTAGGGGTGACTTTTTTTTTTTTCTCTGAACAAATAAATATATAAACTTTAAAAAGGAAAAAAGGGTAGCCTTTTCCAATCAAGACCTCAATTGGGCATTTTAATTGTGTAAGAGAATAACTGTGTGGTTTCTAGAAAGAAAATGTCATTATAACGATGGAGATAGGTACTATAGACTGCTTAATTAACTGTTGAGCTAACAGGTGCCATTAAAGATATCTCTCTTTTATTCTTGTTGGATATCATTGTTTTCTTTTATAGGATTGATTTCTATTTCCACAGCTGAGCATAAAAGTACAGTGACTACTATAGTCTGTGATTCAGCTGTGTTTCTAGGATCGTCTGTAAGAATTTGTGTGGCTCTGGGACCAGCAGTTAGTATAATGGCTATGTTGCTGAACTCCCATGTAGTCGATCGTGGCTCAAGTCTCAGACCCGGTGGCTTAAACTCACGCCGGGTGCATGTGTGTGCATGACCAAGATCCCAAGAGGAGAATGGAGGAGAAAGGATTGTGGCGTGGCTATTCCCCCTGGGGGATGATTTCTCGCTTTCTATCTCTCTTTCTCTCTCTTTCTGGTGAGTGCATGTGCCCTCTAGCAAAAACCTCTCAAAAAAAATTTATGCAGCTCTTGGGAATCTGATCAATTCTAAAAGCAATTAAGTTTTCCTGTGAGATTAAAAATCCTGGAGTCAATTTCATAATTAAATGGTTATTTTTTTTAATTTGAAAATATTGTGGACACAATGTGCAAAACCAGTCTGTATTTTTGATTTTCCTGAATAATTCTCCTTCATGAACACACTCATACACATTTTTATATAAAGGTATAAATATCATCATATCAGAGATTTTGTTTAATTTTTCTCTGTGTTTTCCTTCTTCTTCCCCTTTGTCCTTCATCCACATTTCTTGCCCCTGTGGGTAACTCTTGTTGACACCCATTTATATCCTTTCAGATTTTTTCCAATGTCATATAATCTTAGATAAACGTAAACACATTCTCATAAAGAATTTTTTGTCAAAAAATAGATTGTAGTGTACACATTTTTCTGCATCTTGATTTTCTGATTGAATAATATCTTCTGGAAATTCTCTAAATTATTTGTCATAGCTGCCTTTCATTCTTTAGATGACTATGCAGCATTCTAAGGTATGGCATACAACCATACATTTTTAACAACCTGGATATGTCCTGAGAAATTCATTGTTAGGCAATTTCTTTGTTGTACAAATAGCATAGTGTACTTGCACAAACCTAGCTGGGATAGCTACTGTATACCTACACTGTGTGATATTCCTCTACTGCCACATTCATTGTTAACCAAGTGCCATTGTGCAATGCATAACAGTACACTAGTTTAGTTGATCTTTCCCCTATGACTGTTCATTTGTTTCAGGTTAGTTTTTATGCTACTAGGAAGAAATTGGCAGTACATGTGCTTTTAAGAGTATCTTTACATACTGTGCTTTACTTTTTTTTTCTTTCTTTCTTTTTCTTTTCGGAGAGGTTTTTGCTATAGGGCACGAGTGCTCACCAGAAAGGCAGAGAAATAGAAAGCAATAAATCACCCCCAGGGGGGATGGCCACGCCGCAATCCCTCCTCCTCCATTCTCCTCTTGGGATCTTGGGCACGCACACACACGTGCCCAGTGTGAGTTTAAGCCACTGGGTCTGGGACTCGAACCACGGTCGGCTACATGGGAGTTCAGCGATATAGCCATTATGCTAACTGCTGGTCCCGGTGCTTTACTTTTTATGGGATAGATTCCTATGAGTAGGAAAACTCAGTTGCAATTGACATACTGGTTTTTCAAAAAGGCAGAAACATATTTCTATCAGTTTTGGGTAGGATTATATTTCCCCCATAACTCCCAAGCAATAGATGTGTATTTGTTCAACATGAGAAGTCCTGCTCTCATGATGTTCGCATTAATATTATGATGTCACAAATGTGTTCTGAAGAAACACAAAGTAGGGCTCGGGAATGGGAATGGGTGGCTATTTTAAGTAGGATGGTCATAAAGGGCTTCTCTGAGGTAAGAATATTGTAGTAGAGGCTTGGTGAAGTGAGGGAGTGACCCATATCTGGGGTAGGAGGAGACTTCCAGAGAGAAAAAAACAGCAAATGTAAGATGTCAGGAAGGACTTTAATACTTGTGTGAATAGGTAATGGGAAATCAATGAAGGAAGCAAAGAAAGCAGGTGGGAGGTTATTGTCTGATAGTGGAAGTGAGATGTGAGGACTTGAACTAAGGTGGTAGAAGTGGTTAGAATCAGGATATGTTTTAAAGGCAGAGCTGACAGGAGATGCTGATTGTGTGGCTGTCGGGGGTTGGGGGGCGGATAGAAAAAGAAATGAACATGAATGGTTTATGAATGGTTTATTTTTAGGCTTTTAAAAGTCTACTTTTTATTCCGGAATAATTTTAGATTTATGTAAAACTTTCAAAAGTAGTTTACAATGTCTGTGAACCCTTTGCCCAACTTCCCCCAATGTTAACTTTGTATATATCGTGTCACACTTACAAAAAACACAAAATTGTCACAGGTACAGGATTAAACGTCATGATGTATTTTTCTATGCAAAAAACATGTCATGAGTTTCCTGATGACCCAATATTAGCAGAATTAAAGGCTCTGAATTTCAGTTTGTCTACAAAACTCCTTTATCTGATCTAGGATTCAATCAAGGATAATACATTGAATAAATCATTATGTCTCCTCCAACTGTGATAGTTCTTTAGTCTTTCATTTGCAAAAAAAAAAAAAAATTATGACCATAATGTTTTTTAAGAGCATTAGTCAAATTCTTGTAGAATATTTCTCAATTTTATTTTTCATTAAAATAATGAAATTGGGGATATGGGTTTTGGGGAAAATACCACAGAAGTGAAGTGTTCTTATCAAACCACATCAGGGGTTACCTAATGTCAGTGTGATATATCACTTGCATAATTAATGTTTCTCACTTGATTGAGATAATATCTACCAAGTATCTTCACTGTCATATTACTAATTTTATTTTTTATAATTTTTTTTTCTTTTTTTGAAACAACTCATTAAATCCAAGTGATACTCAAAGTATAAGGGTTATGGATTAAGTTCTACTTCTTGAAGGAGAATATCTATTTTATTTGGAAAAGTTTTAAGGAAGATTCTCTCCACTTATCTATTTAGTTATTATATCAGTACAGATTCATAGATATTCATTCTATTCTTTGGGTTATAATCTAATACGGTCATTAACTTTTGTTAGCTAAATTCTTATGACTTTGACTTTTGAGAGCTTTTTCACATTGGTTCTTATTTTCTTTTGACATGCCTATCATTACCAATGCCCCCCACCACCAACTCCCCACTATCTGGCACTGTACAGTATTTCATGTTCATCTAGTATTTCCTCTTCCCCAGTCCTAAAATCCAAGAAGTTAGGTTTACAATATGAACTATTGGGCAAATGCTGAGGCCATTTCCTGAAATGGAAAATCTTGAAGAGGAGGAAGCTAGAAGCATCTATTTCTCTTTCTTTTCTTTCCCTTCCCCTCTCCCTCCTTCCTTCATTCTTTCCTTCCTTTCTTGTTGTCATCACTATTTTTTGGACATGTTAAGGTTGAGAATCCTATTTGCCATTCAAGTGAAACTGTAAAAGAGAGTAGGCAGTGGAAATAAGTCAAAAAATTCAGAGAATGGGTTCAGATTGGAGATCTAAATTTTGGATTTATCAATAAATGGTGATATTTGATGACATAGGACTTGATCTGATTTTCAAGGACAAGCATGAGTTCTTAAACTCTCAGAATTTAATCTATTAGAAGATTAGAGATCAGGAAGAAAGGAGTCACACAAATCAGACAAAGATGTTGAGAAAAGGCAATAAATGAGGTAGGAGACGAGTCAAAATGTGTTATATCTAGAAGCTAAGGGGAAAAAATTAGTTCAAGAAAGGGAAATAATTGATTATCTGAGTCAAATTCTGTCAAGAGATTGAGAAGATAAGGGCTGAGAATTTATTACTGGATTAGGCAATATTCAACTTCACTGCTGATCTCGATGAGAGTTATTTCAGTGAGGTTGTGGAAATGAAGCCTAATTTTGGAGATTTCAATATAGAATTGCAGCTGAGAAATGGAGATATCTTTCCTTTGAAAATTTTGTGGTAAAAATGAACAGAGATTGGGGTTATAGAAAGTTGGGAGCTGATGTAAAGGGAAAAACTTAAGATGGGTGATATATTTGCATGCAGATGGGAATAATCTAATAAAATGGGGGGAAATGATGATGTGGGAGCAAGAGGGTATAACTAAAGTAGTAAAAAAAAAATGAGATATAAGTTTTAGAG
This sequence comes from Tupaia belangeri chinensis, assembly GCF_000334495.1. NCBI lineage: Eukaryota > Metazoa > Chordata > Mammalia > Scandentia > Tupaiidae > Tupaia > Tupaia belangeri. The sequence continues at coordinate 258,957 of NW_006160197.1, read as the reverse complement.
ACGGGATTAACCTTAGGTAGGAGAAAGAGCTTCTCAATTATAACAGGACTGGAGAAACACCACATGGGTACACATATCCAGTCTGTAGACCATGCAGTGGTAGAAAAGCAAGGAAATTGAATTGTGGTCATTTACTTTTCTTAGAAACAATATCACAAATTGAAAATTAGGAGATGGGAAGGAAGGTGAGAGGACCAAACAGGGACTAAGATACCTCTTTGAGTTGTATCTCAGAAGTGAAACAAATTCATAAAGGACATGTGGTAAGATTGCCAGGTACTTTTGGGGCCAACTTGAACTTTGTGGTCATATATCACAAGTTATTCCAATAGCACAAAATCTTACATTTTCTCTAGTTCCAGCCATCTGTTCAACTAGTGGGGGCAGGTTCACAAGAGAAGAGCTGAATTTAAGCAGGTGTTTGAGACACACAAGTTCAAAAATGAGACAAAGGCCCTGAAAGTGAATGTATATATGTAAATCCAAGAGGAATACAGACTCTAAATTGGGTAAGTGGGAAAGTATAAACATTAGTGGAATAAGAAAAAAAATGTAGAGATTGAGAAGCCTTTTCTTGGTGAAGCATATAATTTAAAGTACGTAGAGACCTTTGCTGTAAAGTTTCTCTAAAGCTTCCCTGCACTCTGCTGTTCCTATTTATACATTGCAGTGCTAGAACTTGAAATGGATTTTCAATCTATGGAATCTATTCAGTCAAGTTTGCACCCTTATAGGGCCAGTCTTACAGAGAATTAGGTTGAGAGAAAGATGGGGAGCCAATAAAAAAATTAAGATGTAAGACATTTTAATGTTTGCATACAGCTGGAATAAGCTAATGAAATGGGGGAAAACTGATGACATGAGAGAAGGAGGGTACAACTGAAGTAGTAAAATCATCATCCACTTCCTTAAGGCATATTTTTTAACCTACATTTTTTTTTATTGGAGAGGTTTTTGCTATAGGGCGCGTGCGCTCACCAGACAGAGAGAGAGAGAGAGACAGAAAGTGAGAAATCACCCCCCAGGGGGGATGGTCACGCCGCAATCCCTTCTCCTCCATTCTCCTCCCAGGATCTTGGGCACGCACACACATGCGCCCGGCGTGAGTTTAAGCCACTGGGTCCAGGACTCGCACCACTGTGAACTACGTGGGAGTCCAGCGACATAGCCATTATGCTGGTCCCTTAACCTACATTTTAATATAAACTGTCACATAGATTCTCTTATAGTTCTTGAACATTCTCAATAATTGCAATATGTCTTTGCATGCCTTTAAATAGAGAATTACCTCAATAATTTTAGAGAATTGTTTATAGACTTTTGAGCACAGATAATTAAGTTATGAAGAATCCCATGGTTACCACCTGAACCATAAATAGTCTAGCTAAAATTAATTTCATTATTATAGCTCTTGTCCAATTTACTGAAATAGAATAACTAAATGCAATCATCGTTCTAGAAACTTTTTTGTCATTTGATACTAAATCTTATATTTTAACACAAAGATGAAAAAATGAAAATTACTTTGGTTTTGTAAATGAATGCATTAGAGCTACATGTGATTTTGGTAGTTGCTCTTCAGTATGTGTGTAAAGGGACAAAATTGGAGTGGTATTGTTAGTTTAAAATAATTCTAAATAGAATCAATGTTACTGTGTGGAATTTTCTCCTCTTAAAAAGATGAGCTCGGGAGCCAGAAGGTGATGTGGTGGTTAAGGTGTTGTATTCCCACATGGTGGAACATGGTTCGAATCTCAGACCTGACAGCTTGCTCTCTCACTTTCTCTCTCTCTCTCTCCTTCTTCCATCAAATTTAAAAATAATAATAAATAAATAAATTTATTTTTAAAAGGATGGGCTCAAATTCTACAGTTTGGTAGATCAATCTCTTCTGCTAGATTCCTTTTCCTTAGGCCCTTTGCTTCTGTCAGGAAACTGTCCTTCAGAGTAAATGATGACTTTCACTGGTTGTAGGCATATTAATTATGCAATACTATATTTTAAGATGCAATTGCAAATGCAATTAAACTAGTACACTTAACGTGTAAGTTTTATTGTCACTTTAGAAATATCAGATCATTTTTCCACTTGTGTTCAGTCTGATGTTCCTTTTGACATATTTAAACTGTGATCAGAGCCAAGCTTCCAGGCATACAGAATCACCATCCTAAAGGTCTCAAATTCTGTGCTTCTGGGAGGAATATATTTATTCTCAAAATACCAGCACTTGTAAGAAAGTTTTTTGTTTAAAAGCAAAACCAAGATGAGAGTGTTTCAAACAATTCATCTAATCGTATAGCTAATCATTGAATCATCTATTAGAAATTGTAAGTCTGATACTAGAAGTCAGTCAAGGCGATCACTGAGAAGTAACCTTCAGTGACTTTAGTGCAAGCTAGCCTGGCTATTGATTGAAACACTCCAGGCCTTGCTGACCTACTTAAGGTGCCTTTCAAAGGTGGGAGGGTGTCTTGACTCTTGCCACTCCAGATGGCTTCTGGAAGTTGCAGGATGATTTGCAGTAACATGCATGAGCAACCAGGAAGCCAAAGAGGCTGGAACAAGGAGAGGTCACCTTCTCCTTTCCCTCTAGCACTGCAATTTTAAAGGAATTTCCACAAGTAAAATTGGTTCCCAGAGACTTTCTCAATTGAATCTCTCAATATTAGAAAAGACCAGACAGGACTCATCAGTGTGAGGTACACATTTCTAAATGATAATAAGCGTATATATCTATCTATTTTGTTTTTTTATAGGACTCTTAATCCATCATCTAATACTGAGACTTTTTAATGAGCATAACAAAGCTTGTGAGGACACATGATTTACATGAATATACATATTCTAAGTCTTCTACAAGTTTTACCCCCCTCAAACATTTGTTTTAACTGCCTGCAATGGTTATATTTATCCTAAAATAAGTCCCAGATGTCATTTGTCACTGCTAAGTCTGCTCATAGAATCCCACTCATGTGGTGATATAACAGACTGTGCTGAAGTTATCCAACTCCTCTGATCACTTCATAAAGATAAGATTCCAGGCAAAATGGCGGTTCCCACTGGCATGCCTAGAGGATTTGCAAAGGAAGAACAGCAGCCTCTAGACTTTCCTAAGGTACATTACATAGGGATAATTTTTCTGCAAAGTTCTCTCAGACTGTGTGTTACAGATCTTAGCAGCACAACTAACTAAACTATCACATACGTACACACATCACACACCTCCTTACACAGCTTCTCACAACCACTCTCTCCCAGTCACAGCCCCTAGCCAAGGTGCTGAACTGGGATGGTTTCCAGCATCAGCTTCTGTGCATTGTGCATAGAACTGGCATTGATTCTGGTTCTCCAATATTGGACCTTTGCATTGAATATAAGTAATTCTTCCACACTCCTCTTCCTCTGTAGTGGAATCCCTCCTACTGACTTCACTAGCTTCAATTAAGGTCAATCCTATCCATGAAAGTTATTTTTATATCTTTGAACTTGAAACAGGAAAAGATTTGAGTCTCTCTCTTTTTTTTCCCCATAGCCCAGGGTACCTTTACCTCTCTAAATTACAGATTAATTACAGATGTGTAAATTTAGATTGTAAATTTATCAGTATTTTTGCTATTCTCAGTACAATGGCTTAAATTCCTATAGAAAATCTTCTACCTGTCCAGTTGTAAAATGCAATTATGTTTTTATTTCAGTTTTTAATAACCAGTGTTCAAAAATGTTGAATCTCTGTCTTTAGATTTGGCTGCCTGTCACAAATACAGTCACTTTTAATATTTTAAAATAGGAAGCTTAAACTAGATGACAGTTTCCCCATATTTTAATAGCAGCAAAATGTTTTTATTTTACTTTAAGAATAAAAATTTAAATGACACTTCAGTAAGTAAAAATGACAAATATGGAAATTACTTTCATTAATAAGAAAGTTTGAGTTGACATTATGAATGACATTTATAGAGAAATTCAAGTTAATGTCTAATTTATTTCATTATTTTGTTTTAGTTGCAAATACTTTTCTTCTAAGAGAGATTTTTGCTATAGGGTACATGTGCTTGCCACAGACACAGAGAGAGACAGAGAAGCAGAAAGCAATAAATCACGTCTCATTGGGGATAGCCACACTGCAATCCCTCCTCCTGCATTCTCTGCTTGGGATTTTGTGCACGTGCTCACACACACACACACACCCGGCATATGAGTTTTAAGCTGCCAGGGACTCAAACTGTGGTCAACTACACGGCAGTCCAGCAATGTAACCATTACGCCACCTGCTGATCCTGCAAACACTTTTTTTTTTTTTAAGTCAGTATTCACTGGGCATATTCAAACAGATAAGTTAGTGTGTGTGCTTGCTTGTTGGATTTTCAGCTTGGATTGCAACAGCAGAATATTCATCTTTAATAGAGAAGAAGAAAACATTATTCTGAAATGTTCTTCTAAACACTTTAATAGGTGATTCATGCCCCCCCTCCCTTCGTGGCTTCCTTATTTGAATGTGTAATATCCTCCACAGAATTTTTTTTTTTTTGGAGAGGTTTTTGCTATAGGGTGCGTGCACTTGCCAGACAGAGAGAGACAGAGAGATAGAAAGCGAGAAATTACCCCCCAGCGGGGATGGCCTTGCCGCAATCCCTTCTCCTCCATCTCCTTTTGGGATCTTGGGCACACACGCACACGTGCCCAGCGTGAGTTAAAGCCACCAGGTCCGGGACTCGAATCGGTCGGCTACATGAGAGTCCAGCGACATAGCCATTACGCTAACTGCTGGTCCCCCAGAATTAAGCAGTTTTCTTCAAGAAAATTGAGCAGGTGAAGAAACAATAAATATTCATTATGATATTTATCAACTATAAAAAGCTACAAAATTTACATTGAACTACCTGAATTTTTGTGTGTCTTGAAGATATGAATCTCCTGGAGATTAAAATGTTGTTTAAATTTAATGTAATACTAATTAATAAAATCAATAGACCTTAAACTTCTTATCCATAATAATATTTCTCAATTAAAAATTAAGTGAATAAATGTTAACATGTATATGAGCAATTAGAAATTTAGTACATTCTTCACTCATTTATATATAATATGATTATTCAGTTCTATATTCAATGCCTTATTTATATTCCAAGATTCCTATTGATTATCTCCCATATAATATTATGTTTGCACTTTGTAGATCAGATTTATGCTTTGGAAATATACCTTATGTGATATATTAAAACATATTTTCTTTTTTTAAGGAAAAATAAGGCAATATCAACAGACTGAAAACATGTTTTCAGAGGCATAGAATCTTCAAGAAAATACTGGAGTTCATGAGATCTCAAGGTTAGTGTTCATACATTATTATTTTTAAGCTTATACAGATCTGAACTACAACTGTGTAAATACTTCAAGTTGTCATTGCCAATGTATAATCAGATAATAATGGGAAATATTCCTACTTAAAGTACAAGTTTTTAAAAAAATCTTTTCAATATTTTTTAAAAAGCATCTATTGAAACCAGAAACGAACTATTTAGTCCCTTTAAGGATGTCTAAAGAAAATATTTATTATTTGTGTTATTATTATTTGCTTCATTTTAAAGGGTAGCACTACTAGAATAAGAGTATTAGACATCTCTTTTAAATTTTCCTTCTGATTTGTTAAGAAATTTAGTGGATTTCTCATTTATTTTGTATCTTTGGCTATAATATACATAATTTAGAAAGATAGTTCATTAGTAATGGTAAAATTCCTTGAATCCCATTCCCTGACTTCCCTTAGGAAGAAATAATACTTTCATTGGAAAATGTGGATTCAATAAAATCATGATTTATATGACTGAGGAAGAGAATCATGGGGATTTTTTCTAAACTGTCTAATTAATAAGACTGGAAAAGAAAATAAAGCCACTTATTACTAAACAGTGTATAATAACAAACAAATGTAGATTATTTATTTAGAAGGTATAATTACAATAAAGGTTAAATAGTTTCTTCTAATGGGATAATTTGGAAAGTTGGATGATTTCTTTTTTTCTTGGAGAGGTTTTTGCTATAGGGTGTGTGTGCCGGCAAGACAGAGAGTGACAGAGAGACAGAAAGTGAGAAATCACCCCCCCGGGGGGATGGCTGCAATCCTTTCTCCTCCATTCTCCTCTCAGGATCTTGGGTACACACGCAAATGTGACTGGTGTGAGTTTAAGCCACCAGGTCAGGGCGTTGAACTGCGGTCGACTACATGGGAGTCAGTGACATAGCCATTACTCCACCTTCGGGTCCCAGAAAGTTGGATGATTTCTGACTTCTTTACTTTGTGGGACCAAATATCAAATATTCATAATTGTACATGCAAAAGCATTGATGATTTTTTATTTAAATTTCTCGGTCAGTCTTGTCTTTAGTCTCTATATATTTTCCTCATTCAACAGCTCAAAATTTTATTTATTTTGGACTTACCATATGCAAATCAACAGACTAAATGGTTTGTTTGTTTCAGAATGAATAAAATATGGTCCCCATTCTCAAAACTTGCCCAAACAATGTTTTTCAGGAATTAATATTATTCTTAACTCAAACAACATATAATGAAAAAGGCAAGCTAGATTTTTTTTAAAGGACATGTAATGAATCCTAAATCCAAATGGGAATTATTTGAGACTATTCGTATTTTTGCATTATAACTTTTATTAGCCTAAAATACTGAGAATATGTACAATTAGAATATTGCTCCATTACAATCCACACCCAACTGATTTTTTTTATTTACTAAAGGAATTCTTCAACTACAATACAATGAAGTAATATGCGATTCTAAGAAAAAATAGTTCTTTGCTGCAACTGCAAATTAAATGTGGAAAACAGTTGTGCAAACACATGAAAAGAACAAAGGTAGTATTGCCTACTTGTTTTTTTTTTTTTTTCCTAATACATTCAGTTTCTTTATTAAGCTCACTGGGGAAATAATTTAATTCCCCAGTGACCTAGAAAGACTTATAGGTTTGAAAGGAATTGCATGCTATAAACCCCTAAGGAATCATATGCAAATAGCTGCATGAGTAAAGAGATTTGAAATAGAGTGGGATTTAAAAGAATAAACTTTTTTTATAAGAGAGAGATTTTTGCTATAGGGTGTGTTCACTCGCTGGAGAAACAGAGAGGCAGAGAGACAGAAAATGTAATATCACCTCCCGGAGGGGATGGCCATGCTGCAATCCCTTCTCCTCCAGTCTCCTCTTGGGATTTTGGGCACACATGCACACGCACCTGGCGTGAGTTTGAAGTCTCCGGATCCAGGACTAGAAGCACAGTCAACCATATGGAGTAACCATTATGTCATATGCTGATCCCAGAATAAACTTTTTTTTTTTAAGTCACTGAAGACATCCTTTGCTTAATCATGCTATAAGAAAAGGAGTTAAATTAATGTATATAAGTACTATAATCATTCAACAAATATTTGTCAAGTGCCAACTTTGTACATGGGGGAAGGGGCAGACCACATTGAATAAAATATGCCAATATCTTTTTCTTCTGGAAATGACATACTAGTGGGTGAAAATAGACAGGCACTAAAGAACAAAATTAATTATGTGTTATGTTCAATAACTGTTAAGTGCTATGCAGAAAACGAAGAGAAAAAAAAAAAGACAGGGAATATTGAGCCTAAGGAGAGGTGGGCTTTTTAAATAAGTCTACGTACTTAATACTCTACAATTTACACAAAAGTGATAGATGTCACTTTTGTCCACACAGTGCCAACTAAAGCAAGTATTATATAATGAAATGTGACACCGGATGGCTTGTTTCCTAAATCATAATTTGTTAAGGTAAAGGTTAATGTATGTAAAATAATTAGTCTGTGTCTCTCAATTTCACCAGAAAGGAAAAAAGTATTTTAAAAGATGTATTTACTACATATTCATGAAATAGCATAATGTTTGCAGTATAGAAGTACACAATTCAGCCACTGTAACTGAGCGTCAGTTAGCACTGCAGGTGCAGAGGCTCCAAAGGGCTGGGATTCTAAGTCTACCTGTGCACACCTAGTACACTAACGTGTGCTCCATTATCCTGGCTGACTGGGGTTGTGAGTTGATTAGGCCATGGAAACCCTGTTGAGGGTACCTCTCTCTCACTCCCTATGTCTCTGTCTTTATCTCTCTTCTCATCTCTTGTTCCTGCTGCCTCTCATGTGGATAAATAAATGTCAAGAAAAAGAAACAATGTACAACTGAATGTCATTTAGTTTATTCACTTACTGGAGGGTAAAGGCTGTAAGTACTCATCTCTATATGGGGAACAATCAAGCCATCTTTTAATCGAATAAAATAATATTATAATGCTTAAGGTAGTTAAGAATTTTTATTCCATTACATGCAGACCATACATATGGTGATAGAAGACTCTCTATATAATATTATTTTTGTCATCCAATCATCTTTGGTATTATTCTAGGAAAACATTGGGTCTCAGGATTGAAAATAGAAATATACTAATTCACATAGTACATTAATTTTTCCAAAGATGTAGGTCTTTCTATGGTGCAAACACATGAAAAGAACAAAGGTAGTATTGCCTACTTGTTTTTTTTTTTTTTCCTAATACATTCAGTTTCTTTATTAAGCTCACTGGGGAAATAATTTAATTCCCCAGTGACCTAGAAAGACTTATAGGTTTGAAAGGAATTGCATGCTATAAACCCCTAAGGAATCATATGCAAATAGCTGCATGAGTAAAGAGATTTGAAATAGAGTGGGATTTAAAAGAATAAACTTTTTTTATAAGAGAGAGATTTTTGCTATAGGGTGTGTTCACTCGCTGGAGAAACAGAGAGGCAGAGAGACAGAAAATGTAATATCACCTCCCGGAGGGGATGGCCATGCTGCAATCCCTTCTCCTCCAGTCTCCTCTTGGGATTTTGGGCACACATGCACACGCACCTGGCGTGAGTTTGAAGTCTCCGGATCCAGGACTAGAAGCACAGTCAACCATATGGAGTAACCATTATGTCATATGCTGATCCCAGAATAAACTTTTTTTTTTTAAGTCACTGAAGACATCCTTTGCTTAATCATGCTATAAGAAAAGGAGTTAAATTAATGTATATAAGTACTATAATCATTCAACAAATATTTGTCAAGTGCCAACTTTGTACATGGGGGAAGGGGCAGACCACATTGAATAAAATATGCCAATATCTTTTTCTTCTGGAAATGACATACTAGTGGGTGAAAATAGACAGGCACTAAAGAACAAAATTAATTATGTGTTATGTTCAATAACTGTTAAGTGCTATGCAGAAAACGAAGAGAAAAAAAAAAAGACAGGGAATATTGAGCCTAAGGAGAGGTGGGCTTTTTAAATAAGTCTACGTACTTAATACTCTACAATTTACACAAAAGTGATAGATGTCACTTTTGTCCACACAGTGCCAACTAAAGCAAGTATTATATAATGAAATGTGACACCGGATGGCTTGTTTCCTAAATCATAATTTGTTAAGGTAAAGGTTAATGTATGTAAAATAATTAGTCTGTGTCTCTCAATTTCACCAGAAAGGAAAAAAGTATTTTAAAAGATGTATTTACTACATATTCATGAAATAGCATAATGTTTGCAGTATAGAAGTACACAATTCAGCCACTGTAACTGAGCGTCAGTTAGCACTGCAGGTGCAGAGGCTCCAAAGGGCTGGGATTCTAAGTCTACCTGTGCACACCTAGTACACTAACGTGTGCTCCATTATCCTGGCTGACTGGGGTTGTGAGTTGATTAGGCCATGGAAACCCTGTTGAGGGTACCTCTCTCTCACTCCCTATGTCTCTGTCTTTATCTCTCTTCTCATCTCTTGTTCCTGCTGCCTCTCATGTGGATAAATAAATGTCAAGAAAAAGAAACAATGTACAACTGAATGTCATTTAGTTTATTCACTTACTGGAGGGTAAAGGCTGTAAGTACTCATCTCTATATGGGGAACAATCAAGCCATCTTTTAATCGAATAAAATAATATTATAATGCTTAAGGTAGTTAAGAATTTTTATTCCATTACATGCAGACCATACATATGGTGATAGAAGACTCTCTATATAATATTATTTTTGTCATCCAATCATCTTTGGTATTATTCTAGGAAAACATTGGGTCTCAGGATTGAAAATAGAAATATACTAATTCACATAGTACATTAATTTTTCCAAAGATGTAGGTCTTTCTATGTGCATTTCCTTTATTAGAAGATATGTGGAAAATTGAGAATTAAAATAAATCAGTTCAGCCCACATGGATCCTAAATTTCAGCTGTGAGATACTGCTTTCAGAGACTTAAAATGAAGATTTTCTGCTGAAACGTCTCCCTCACTCATTTCTACTCCTACACACTAAATATCTAGCCAGGTTCAAGTGAACAGGATCTAAACCTCTGAATACAATTAGAGTCAGAATATTCCTCTACTCCCACTGAATCTCATACACAAAGAGTGAAAATAGAATGGAAGAGAGATTGCAGATCACCTTCTCCTTCACACCACTGAATGCTGAGATTGAACTCCAAGAAGAAACTCACCATCCATCAGATGATTAGAAATCACCATAGGGTCACAAGAAATATGGGAAAACAAGAGAATACCTCTCCCATAAGTAAAAATAAAAACTCATCTTCATCCTCAGGCAGTATAATAAAATTCATGGAAATGTCAGATAAAGAATTTAGAATTTTCATGGTGACAAAGCTCACAGAGATCGAAGAGAAGAGAAACAATGAACTGCCAAAGAGGCAAGAGAAAGGAGCTGATGGGTTCCAGAAGGTAAGGAAATTCTTGCAAGATTTAAAAGAGGAAATCTATACTATAAAAAAGAATCAAATAGACCTGTTAGAGATCAAGGCTATAATACAGGAAGTCAAACCTCCCTTGAAAGTATTAAAGCAGACTAGATCATACCAAAAATCAAATCTCAGATGTAGAAGATAGTATCACCGACTCAGAAAAATTCACCACAAAGACTGAGAAAATTGCTAAAAAAAAAATGAGAATAATATACAAGAAATACTAGATACCATCAAACATCAAACATCCAAACATCCGTATAATTGGTATCCTAGAAGGGGAAGAGATTCATAATGGCATTGACAATCTATTCCATGAAATCCTGGAAGAAAACTTTCCAAACCTAGAGAGGCATTCAAAGATCCAGTCCCAAGAAATATGAAGGACCCCTAATAGTATCAACCCAAAAAGATCTTCTGTAAGACACATTATAGCCAGTTTGACTAAAACCACAAAGATAACATACTATTATTGGTAAGAGAGAAACATCACCTACAAAGAATGGAAACATTACTTACAAAGGATATCCCATCAGGCTGACAGCAGACCTTTCACTGGAAACAATGCAAGGAAAAAAATGTGAAAATGTACGAAAAGCGATTTAAACCAAGAATATTGTACCTGGAAAGATTATCCTTCATATGGGAAGAAAAGAGGAGAACATTCTCAGATAAACAAAACCTGAAAGAATTTGCCAAGACTAGACCAGATCTCTAAAAAGTTCTGCAGGGAGTGCAATAACAGGAAAATTAACTACAGTCACACAGAAATAAGAGTTCAAGAACTAATAAAATGGCCAACTTAATCATGGGGACAATTCTGGAGTTAAATATTATATCACAGAATTTAACATTTGGAGGAGAAACATGGAGACAGAGCATTGAAAGGACATGGAGGTAGTGGGATTATCTGTTGAAGATATTTTGATCAACTAGATTGGGGAGAAATGTTCACATATTGAAATGTTCACTTTGTAAGTTAAATAATGTGATTGAATGTATAAAAAAAGAAATTAAAAAAATATAAAGAAAGAAAAAAAGAAAGAAAATCGAACCACAACAGAAGATGGATTAAGTACATGAGACTGAACTGATGAAAGAGAATTGTATGACTTTTGACTAAAGCATTGCTGATTTTCTTCTATGCTTTGTTTTCCAGTTTTAAGGATTCTTGTCCTGTCTTGAGCTGTCGATAGGTTCATGTACCTACTATTTGAACAGAATCTCAACCTGTTTCTTGGTTTTAAGTTTTAAGCATAGTTCCTTAGTATTTCTTTGATTTATTAAAGCTAAAACTACTTTTCTTGAAATTAAAAAATACATTAAAAATACATAATTAATGACTGTACTAAGCTATATAGCATCAGCTAGGTGCTACCTTATAGTATATTCATTCTACTCAGAGTTTCATGCCTAAAGTGAGACATATATTCACAGATATGTATAGGTCAGATGAACATGTTATTGAAAGTTAGATTACTTAAGAAATTTTGTGAATCAAGATTAAGCCACTATGCAGTATATTCTGGATGGAAAATCACCTTTTGTATACAGTGACACTGTATACAATGAATATAAATTAATTAATTAAAAATGTGAAAGTTCAAAAAAATCAGTCCATTGTGACTATTAACAAATGAGTCCTCAGCTTCCTTTTTATGATTATCTAGTTGGAATTTTCCTGTACAATGTTTGGTGCTGAGCAGGAGAATCTAGGAGTGTACAAGACCCAGATATCCTCCCCATTTTTTGCAATCCATGTAAACTACAGGGAAGCTATCATATAAATTGCCATTATCTTAAAAATCACTCAGAATTGAATGCACTGGATAAAATTGAAAGTCAATTAGTTTTCATCAAAGTATAAGTCTGTGTAAAAGGAGTATCAGCCACACAAACAAGCAAAACAAAATTTATCTTAGGAGGTTTTAAAACTGATTTTGTATTGCAAGTCTTTCTATCTTCCAAAAGTCAGGTATTGTAAGCAGTAAAACCTCTAAACAAAATAAGCACCCAGTATTGGAGTATTAGAAGAAGCACAAAGAACATGTCACAATTGTTTAGCATCTCAGTCTTAAACCAAAGCAGAGAGTATCCATTACATGCTGCATTGTAAAGGGGATTATTGATCAGCCCCCATGAGGTTGATGACAAAGTAACTTACTGTCTGTTTTGGAAAACCAAGAGAAAAGAGAAAAACAGAGATGCAGGGGACTTGTAGACACTTTAGGGAAAACAGATTTCTCGTGTAACATCACTGTGTTAAAGATTTTTTTTCCCCAAGCAATATGGACCTTTTCTACACTCATCTGGAAGCTTTGATGGAAAGAACTAAAAACTTTTATTTAAGGATAACTAAAACATGATTTTCCAAAAGTAAGTTGAAAATAGCATATGTTTTTTCTTAAATTTCTTTGCTTTCATCCTCCCTACATTTGCTTTACAAATTTGCTAACCCAGGAATCATTTCCAAATTTGTTCCACAAATCCAGTTTTCCATGGATGTTTTCAAATAATGACTCTTCCATGCTCACACAAACTACCACCCACACACAAAAACATCTTTGAATATCACATCACCTGGAATGCCCAGGCTCTGGCTGGTCCTTGCTTCTCCACCTCTGTTTTGAATGGTTCTCCAGATGATTTCCCAGCATTGTTAGTCTTCTGTCATGCTTATAATTTATCTACTCCAGGGTTTTTCAAGTTCAGCACTGTTGACATTTTGGCCGAGCTAGTTCTTAGTTATGGAGTGTGGAGGTTGTTCTATGAATACTAGGGTGCCTACCAGCATCCCTGGGGACAGACTTCAGTAGTACCCCATCCCCACATCTATGACAACAAAAAATGCCTTAGATATATATTACCCAATATTTCTGTGGAGCAAAAAATTATCCTAGGTTGGAACTACTGATCAAACCCTAACCTCTACAACCTCAGTAAAATTCCACTCTTCATCAACCTTAAAACTTCCTAATCACTTCCAGAATTCCAGTCTCAATTGAAATGGTTGAACAGAGATATTTAAATTTCCAGTTTTCCTAAGTAGAACTTATTTGTTTGATCATCTGTATGTTTTTTGTTTCCTTATATTTGCTTAATACCTTACCTTGTATCTAAAACATACACACACACACAAAAAAAGACAGTATAAATTAAGAAGGAAAAAGGGGAAAGAAATAAAGTAGAAACAGAAGATTAATTTAGGAGAGAAGTTAGGTTACAAATGTAAATAAACACTTTCCTCTCACTTCTTTTTGTTTGAGTGTGTGCACATGCTGAAGAGAGAGCGGGGGGGGGGGGAGAAGAGAGAGAGAGACAACCTGCAAAGGAGACTAGTCACACATAATCTCTTCTCCATTTTGCCATCTTTTTGCAGTTCTGAATACATACATGCACATGTCTGGAGTGTTTTTCAGGCTGCTAGATTGTGATTCTAACTGCAGTTCACCATATGGGATCTAGCTTCCCTGAACCCCTAGGCTACAAACTGGTCATCTCACTTTCTCTTAGAAGTCAAGAAACTTTCAGTGCCTTTGATCTTTCCATATTCTCTACACCTTACTTGAGATTTTGCTAAGACAACACAGTTCTGTACACTCCCCTTACACAGCACATGCGCCATCGAATCCAAGCTATAGTCAATCTTCTCTTTTCTTATACCTAGGTTCATGAGTGCTTCCAGAGCCAATTATACCGCTCTGCAGATTTCCGGTTTTCTAATCTGAGTTATTCCCTCAATAGTGTTAATCTTCTCGCTCTGACTGCGGTCAGCCCCTATTTCAAACGTTTATCACCTCAGTCAAGCCACACAATCTCTCTCCTTCACTCTCAGTGCACTTGCTATTTTACCAAGAAAATTGAGGTCATTGTGTAGAAACTACTTGCGAAGCCTCACAATTCCCTTCAGCATCAGACAGCTACATCTGTAAACATTCTGGCTTTCCTCCAATCTCAAGGAAGGATCAGGAGTCCATCGTGCTATTCAAGGCAAAATCTATGTTTGATTTTATTCCCTGTCGCTGATGCTGAGACCCTTTGCCATTAATTATCTCCTTTTGTCCTTTATCTTCAACTTTTTCTTCCTTGCTGGCCCTTTTCCTTCAGCCTATATATGTTCTTCACATGCTTATCCAAAAAGTAAATTGACAAACAAAACAAACTGACCTCTTTCTTCACTAGGGTTCACTGCTACTACCATCCAATTTCTCTCCTCCCTGACTCATTCGAACTCTCCATAGCAGCAGTCCGCATTCATTATCTACAGTTTCTAAGATTCAGTCACTCTTCAGCACCGTGTGATCTGATTTCTAGCCCCATTTAACAGAGCATGCTCTCTCTAAAGACAAAGATGACCTGTAGCCCTTATCTTGACTGCCTCTCTCAGGGGTATTTGACACGAGTAACTACATTTTATTCTTTCATTCCCTGGGTTGTGATAAGACTCGCCCTCTTGGTTTCTCTAACCTCTTGTGGTCCTTTTTCTAAAGGTTCCTTCACAGGCTCTTCTATCTTAGTTCTTCCATCCAGAAAGTCATGAATCATAAACTCAAACACCAACAGGTAGTTGTAAGAAGTATAGATGAGTGGAGTGGACTAATTAAAAACTATCAACACTGTGAAGGCCAAATGCATAATCACAAAAGTTCTTTATATTAATAGTTTACTTTTACTCCAATGGTAGTGTCCCTAGAGATCCATCTGTAGCCCATTTTGCTATTCCGTGCTCCTTGCCCTTCCTAAACAAGCAGAGCTACTCCTTCTACTCTATTATTGACAGAGATGCCAACGATTCCAACCCTCTTTTTGGTAAAGTTAGAGAATTAGGTGTTTTGCATACATGTCTATGGGATATAATGACATAGATGCCAGACTCCAACCTTCTTTTTTGCTTACGTTAGAGAATTAGATGTTATAACACATGTCTACAGGATATCAAGGACAACGCAAAACCAAATCGTCACAGCAATGGAATAAAATAAGAGTCCCAAAACAGACACTACATGTAATCATAGATGCAATGAACAAATAAGTATAGGTCCTTGCCAAAGCCCTTCAAGGAAATTCTATTAACAAGCCCAAGCACATATAATTAATTAGTGTTTGGTGAAGAAGGTATTTCAAATAGGAGGAAGAGGGAAGGACTATCGATTATTGAGTAGACGGTACTAGAACAATTCTTAGGAGTAAAAAGGTGTGAATCATGTAATATTAAAGTAAAATTTAGACAAAGATATAAAATATTTTAAATTATTTTGAGTATTTTAAAAGTATTTTACGGCCAGCCCATGGAATTATAGTTAAGGTGACTGAGTCCCATGTAACTGACTGCACAGTTTGAGACCAAGATATAGCAGCTTGAAAAACATACCAGGCACAAATCTGTGTGTGTCCTAAATCCTGAGAAGAGAATGGAGGAGAAAGGAATGCATCATGGCCATCCAACCTGGGGTATGTTTTCTTGCTTTCTCCCTCTCTCTCTCTCTCCCTTTCTCTCTCTTTTTCTCTCCCTCTCTTCACCTAGAGATAACATGTGCCATCTGGTGAATTTTTTAAAAAGTATATAAAATGTTACAGAACATTGAATAAATCCAATAGCTTACAGGTATTTATATGACTTTGGCCTAAAAAGGCAATTCAGCAAGGCAAGAGAGCAAAAAGAATGAAAAGTCATTTATTCCTTTAAAATTTATGGAGAATAAAATTCACTCTTCTTGGTATACAGGTCTGTGAGGTTTGACAATTACACAGGGTCATGTAACTTTCACTGACTCAAGATATGAAAGAGTTCATCACCCCCAAAATTCTCTCGTGCTACCACTTATTAAATTCTCCCCACTTCAAATCCTAGTGTCTAATCTGCTCTAGGTCACTATAGATTTGCCTTTTCTAATGTCTTACCAAAGGAAACATATAGAACGTAATATTTTGCATCCAGGCTCTTTCATTTAGTATAATGCATTTGAAACTCATTTGCACTGTTGTATATATCAATAATTTGTTCTTTTTTTCCCCAAAGTTTTTTTTTTTTTTCCTGAAATGGAGGAAAGTGAGAGAGACAGCACCCCCAACAGGGTATCTATGCTATGATCTCTTCCAGCTTTAGCGGGCCTGAATTGTGAGCACGCATGACTGATAAACTTAAGAAGGTATTCACATAATAACTGGCGACCCTCCCATGTTGGTCAGCCTTTTACAGGGTTGTATTTTACCTCTTTGTCACCATCTGGCCCCCAGTTTATTCTCTATTTGCTTTTAAAAATTTATTATTATTATTAATTTGCCAAAGGACATGCACACTCACCAGAGAAAGACAGAGAGAACAAGAGAAGGAAAGTGAGAAAGCAAGCCACCAGGTCTGGGACTTGAACCCCAGTGCGCTATGTGGGAGTCTAGTGCCCCAACACCACCTGCTGGCCCCTTCCTTATTTATTTTTTAAGGCTTATTTATTTGTTAACACAAATGTGCAGACACAAACACACAAACCCCCGTGACAGGGTCATGCTGTGATCTTTCCCTGAACCTTTTAGCCAGCTATGACCACAGACATACCTGGAGTGTTCAGGTTGACCTGGAATCCAAACCCTGGGCCTTCACATATGACTCTAATATTTGGTAGTGGCTACCCTACCATCTGCATTAATGCTAAGCCTAGTTTGTTCTTTAGTATTGCTATCTAGTATTCCATATTATGGATGGACTGAAAGTGATTTATCCATTCACTCATTGCAGGACACTTGGGTTGTTTAGTTTTTGATGTTTAATAAAGCTGCTATAGGGAACCAGCAGTTAGCGTAATGGCTATGTTGCTGGACTCCCACGTAGTCGACCGCGGTTCGCGTCCTGGACCCAGTGGCTTAAAACTCATGCCGGGCACGTGTGCGTGCATGCCCAAGATCCCAAGAGGAGAATGGAGGAGAAGGGATTGTGGCGTGACCATCTACTCTGGGGGGGTGATTTCTCACTTTCTGTCTCTATGTCTCTCTCTCTCTCTCTGTCTGGCGAGCGCATGCGCCCTATAGTGAAAATCTCTCCAAATAAATAAATAAATAAATAAATAAATAAATAAAGCTGCTATAAACATCCTTCTAAACATTTTTGAAAGCGCCTAAGTTTTGATTTATCATGGGCAAAGAATAAATGATTCCCTAGCAAACTGAGTATCATATGGTAAGTTTGTGTTTAACTTTCTAAGACACTATAAAGCTGTTTTCCAATATGACTTATAACATGTATTCTCACTAGCAATAAATGATATTCCTTTTGTTGCACACCTTTGCCATCATTTGATATGGTCAGTTTTACATATATTTATGTCATTTTAGTCCCTCTAATGCTCATGATGGATTTAATTTGCATATCCTGAATGTTTAGTAATACGGAACATCTTTTCTTATGCTTATGTGCCATTTGTCCATTTTCTTTTGTGAAGTGTTTGTTTAAATGTTTTGTCCCGCTTTTCTCTTTTTAATTGCTGGAAGGCATGCATGATCACCAGAGAGAGACAGGGAGGGGCATAGAGAGTTGGGACACGTGCATGTGCCAGACGTGTTTCCCAAGTAATGGGAGCTGGGATTCAAACCAAAGCTGGTCATGTGGAATCTAGCTCCCTTCACAACTAGGCTACAGGGTCAGTCTTACTTTGCCCAAGTTATATTAAGTTGTTTTCTATAGTTGAATTTTGAGAGCTCTTTACAAATATTGTGAATAAAAATCTTTTGGGAGATACGCAATTTGTAAACATCTCTCTGTGGTATGCTTTGATTTTTTCTTTTATGTTCTTAACCTTGTTTTTAGAGTACGAGCTTTAACTTTGAATACAGTTATAGCTATCAATTTGTTCTTCTATGGATTATGATTTTGATGCTATAAAGAGCACTTTGCCTAATCCAAGGCCATAAAGATTTTTGACTGTTTTCTTTTTAGTGTATTATGATTTTATGTTTGATATTTATGTATATAATCTAATTTGAGATAAATTTTGTAAAAGGTGAAAAATTGAGGATCAATATTTTGTTTACAGGCATCCAGTTGTTCCATCATCATTTCTTCAGTTGTTTAAAAGATTATCCATTCTCTATTAAATTGTCTTTGAATATTTACCACAAAAATCAAGAAATGATATCTACATAGATATATTTCCAGCCTCTCTATTCTGACCCATGGGGTTGGTGTATATATTTCTGCCTTTCCCCATATCACACGATCATGATTATAATAGTATTACAGTAAATCTTGAAGTCTGGTGCTGTGAATCATGTTCTTTTACAGAATTGGTTTGGTATTCTAATGCATTCACCTTACACTGTACATCTGAGAATCAGCTTGTTGATATCTATAAAAAATTTTGCTGGGATTCTGATAGGAAAATTCATTTACTTTATATTAGAAATTATTCCAACATCAATTAAAAAAATAGGAGACACAAAAATATTCACTCCATGTATAAAATACACATGGTCAATATAAAAATATGAATCTATTGGGATAAGCAGTTAGTGTAATGGCTATGTCGCTGGACTCCCATGTAGTCAACCACAGTTCAAGTCCTGGACCTGGTCGCTTAAACTAACACCAGGTGCGTGTGCGTGTGTGCCTAAGATCCTGGGAGGAGAATGGAGGAGAAGGGCATGGCCATCCACCCTGGGGGGTGATTTCTCACTTTCTATCTCTATGTCTTTCTTTTTGTCTTTCTGGTGAGTGCACACACCCTATAGCAAAAACCTCTCCAAAAAAAAGAAAAGAAAATTTAAATCTATTATATACCATTAAAAAAAATTATGGGGACACTGAAAGATGGCATAATTGTTCCATTGCTGGACCCCTACATGACCAACAACAGTTCGAGTCCCAGACCCAGTGACTTGAAAATCATACCAGGCACATGTGTGTGTATGCCCAAAGTCCCAGAGGAGAATGGTGAAGAAGGAATTTTTGGTATGGCCATTCCCCAAAGGGTAATTTCTCAATTTCTGCCTATCTAGTGAGCACAGGCATCCTAGAGCAAAAATCTCTCTTAAAACAAACAAAAAAAACTACGAACCTTATTAGGATAAGTGACAAGGTCTTCCCATAGACTTTCATAGAAGAACTCCCAATGATACATAAACTTTAAAAACACAGATTTTGGGACTGGCAGGTGGCTTGGTGATTAAGGCTCTGGACTCCCACATGGCCGACCATGGTTTGAGTCCTGGACCTAGTGGCTCACTTTTTCACTTTTCCCCTCACTCTTTCTGTGTCTCTGGTCAAATTAAAAAATAATAATAATAACAATAAAGAATTAAATAAAATAATTCTTTAAAAATACTAAGTTTAACATAACTAATAATCAAAGATATTTGCTAAATACTGGCCATAGAAACATACAAACTTTGGAAAGCAATGTAGCATATTGACAGAGAGCATCTTTTTTTTTTTTTGAGAGGCTTTTGCTATAGGGAATGGGTGCTCGCCGGGAAGACAGAGAAAGACAGAGAGACAGAAAGTGAGAAATCACCCCCCGGGGGGATGGCCACGCCGCAATCCCTTCTCCTCCATTCTCCTCTTAGGATCTTGGGCACGCACGCACATGTGCCCAGAGTGAGTTTAAGCCACTGGGTCCGGGACTCGAACCGCTGTCGACTACATGGGAGTCCAGCAACATAGCCATTATGTAACTGCTGATCCCGAGAGCATCATTTTTAAGGTCAGACTAAACTATGAGTATTTCTTGTTCTCCATTTATCAGTGAGAATTTAGGCAAATTGCTTAACCTTTGTAATGTCCAGACACTTCATCAATAAAGTAGACATAGATTCAGGCACACTGAAAATACTCAAAAGTAGGTTATCATAAATATATTCATTTGGTATATACAAATATACTGAAGATGTGGAAAAATGGACAATATTATACTACAAGGGTAAGCAGGTAAGTTAATTTTTTCTAGAAGTCTATTTGTCATTATATATATAATCTTTAAAATATCCATACTTTTTGATAAGGATTCCAAATACTAAATAATCTTGGGCTGAATCCACAGCCTGGTGCTGAAGACAGTCAGGTCTCACATGGCCAGCTGTGAGGTTCAATTTCCAGATAAGGCAGCTTAATAAACATGCTGATCATGTGCAGCCACATTTCTCAAATCCCAGAAGGAGGGAGAGTTAGAAGAGAAGAGATTGTGGCATAATCATTCCCCGTGGGAGGTGCTCTTTTCTCTCCTTCTCTCTGTCGGTCTCTATCTCTCTCTGGTGAGTACTTGCATCTTCTAGCACATATACACAGATCTTAAGAAAATAATCAGTTATAAACACAAAGTTATGTATACAAAGATATAAACTGAGAAATTCAAAGTAAGGAGAATAAGAAACATTCTCATTATAAAATAATTTAAAAAATTTAAAAATATCCATACAAGGGAACAGCAGTTAGCGTAATGGCTATGTCGCTGGGCTCCCACGTAGTTGACCGTAGTTCACGTCCCAGACCTGGTGGCTTAAAACTCACATCGGGCACGTGTGCGTGCGTGCCCAAGATCCCAAGAGGAGAATGGAGGAGAAGGGATTGTGGCATGGCCAACCCCCCTGGGGGGTGATTTCTCGCTTTCTGTCTCTCTGTCTCT
>NW_006160197.1:236927-237498 GCF_000334495.1 Tupaia belangeri chinensis | reverse complement strand
AAGATCCTGGGAGGAGAATGGAGGAGAAGGGCATGGCCATCCACCCTGGGGGGTGATTTCTCACTTTCTATCTCTATGTCTTTCTTTTTGTCTTTCTGGTGAGTGCACACACCCTATAGCAAAAACCTCTCCAAAAAAAAGAAAAGAAAATTTAAATCTATTATATACCATTAAAAAAAATTATGGGGACACTGAAAGATGGCATAATTGTTCCATTGCTGGACCCCTACATGACCAACAACAGTTCGAGTCCCAGACCCAGTGACTTGAAAATCATACCAGGCACATGTGTGTGTATGCCCAAAGTCCCAGAGGAGAATGGTGAAGAAGGAATTTTTGGTATGGCCATTCCCCAAAGGGTAATTTCTCAATTTCTGCCTATCTAGTGAGCACAGGCATCCTAGAGCAAAAATCTCTCTTAAAACAAACAAAAAAAACTACGAACCTTATTAGGATAAGTGACAAGGTCTTCCCATAGACTTTCATAGAAGAACTCCCAATGATACATAAACTTTAAAAACACAGATTTTGGGACTGGCAGGGGGCTTTGGGGTTTAGGCTCTTGGCTGCC
>NW_006160197.1:191721-236683 GCF_000334495.1 Tupaia belangeri chinensis | reverse complement strand
TTTTTTTTTTTGAGAGGCTTTTGCTATAGGGAATGGGTGCTCGCCGGGAAGACAGAGAAAGACAGAGAGACAGAAAGTGAGAAATCACCCCCCGGGGGGATGGCCACGCCGCAATCCCTTCTCCTCCATTCTCCTCTTAGGATCTTGGGCACGCACGCACATGTGCCCAGAGTGAGTTTAAGCCACTGGGTCCGGGACTCGAACCGCTGTCGACTACATGGGAGTCCAGCAACATAGCCATTATGTAACTGCTGATCCCGAGAGCATCATTTTTAAGGTCAGACTAAACTATGAGTATTTCTTGTTCTCCATTTATCAGTGAGAATTTAGGCAAATTGCTTAACCTTTGTAATGTCCAGACACTTCATCAATAAAGTAGACATAGATTCAGGCACACTGAAAATACTCAAAAGTAGGTTATCATAAATATATTCATTTGGTATATACAAATATACTGAAGATGTGGAAAAATGGACAATATTATACTACAAGGGTAAGCAGGTAAGTTAATTTTTTCTAGAAGTCTATTTGTCATTATATATATAATCTTTAAAATATCCATACTTTTTGATAAGGATTCCAAATACTAAATAATCTTGGGCTGAATCCACAGCCTGGTGCTGAAGACAGTCAGGTCTCACATGGCCAGCTGTGAGGTTCAATTTCCAGATAAGGCAGCTTAATAAACATGCTGATCATGTGCAGCCACATTTCTCAAATCCCAGAAGGAGGGAGAGTTAGAAGAGAAGAGATTGTGGCATAATCATTCCCCGTGGGAGGTGCTCTTTTCTCTCCTTCTCTCTGTCGGTCTCTATCTCTCTCTGGTGAGTACTTGCATCTTCTAGCACATATACACAGATCTTAAGAAAATAATCAGTTATAAACACAAAGTTATGTATACAAAGATATAAACTGAGAAATTCAAAGTAAGGAGAATAAGAAACATTCTCATTATAAAATAATTTAAAAAATTTAAAAATATCCATACAAGGGAACAGCAGTTAGCGTAATGGCTATGTCGCTGGGCTCCCACGTAGTTGACCGTAGTTCACGTCCCAGACCTGGTGGCTTAAAACTCACATCGGGCACGTGTGCGTGCGTGCCCAAGATCCCAAGAGGAGAATGGAGGAGAAGGGATTGTGGCATGGCCAACCCCCCTGGGGGGTGATTTCTCGCTTTCTGTCTCTCTGTCTCTGTCTGTCTGGCGAGCGCACACGCTCTATAGCAACAAACCTCTCAAAAAAAAAAATCCATGCAAAGTAATAATCTGAAGTGGTGAAAATAAAGGTGTATCAGCAACATATTTTATTATCAGGGATATCTGAGATATGCCAATTAGTACAAAAAGATGCTATAAAACAGCTTTCTCAGTGTGATGCCATTTATATATGTGTGTGTTGTATTATGTGTGTACATTTTATAGGTGCATGTACATTATGTGTGTACATTTTATATATATGTGTGTATTGTATTACACACACAGATGCACAAAATACAAATGTTATATCTGGATGGTATGATGAAAGTTAAATTTTTTGTTGTCTTGGTATTTTTTAGTAGTCTCCAAATTTCCTGAAAACACGTTTTATTTTTATGAAGAAAGATGATTTAAAATATAAAATATGAATTACTAGAAATCAATAAAGTACATAAAGATATAAACAGCTAACTAACTCAACTGTGTGTATCTCATAGATGACATTGAAAGTTGACTAGCCTTATCATTTCAGGGCTTCTAGAAATTAATAAGAACACCAATATGACCCCAGTGAGAAAAAAAGGACTCAAAGAAATAGAAAGACAATATGCAAAAAATAAAAAATAGAGAAAGAGAAAAAAAAGAGCTAATAATAAAAATTTGCTCATCCATCATAGTAGCAAAAAAAAGTGATATAAAATGATGTAATTTTATGTCTATCAAGTTAATAAAGATTTTAAGGTTACATTTTCAGTTCATTCTCTTACACTAGTGATTGAAATATAAGCTGGTAGTTAAAGTACATCAAGATATTGTCATAAGTTACATCTTCTTACTTTAAATAAATTATCAGATTGTTCAGACGAAAGGAAATGTCTCATAGTATTATAAATAATTCTTTGAAACATTGTAAACTACATACATATTCTGTTAGTAGGAGAATTGTTTTTATAAAAGAGTGGGACATCCAGAAGATGTAATACTCTACAGCCACCAAAATTTCATCCACAAGAAATTTTAATGCATGAAAATATTCAGAAATTATAGTTGAGGAAAACAGACATGAAAGTGTAGATATTATAAATTTAACTATATAAAAGAAGCCTTAAAATAAAACATTGGAACAAATTAACCCAAAATTCCCACAAATTTGTGTAATAATGTAAGTAATATTTGAAATAAGATTTTTTAGAGGTAAAATGAATTCAAAGTAATAAAACTGTGCTTACTTATTCTTACTCGGTTGTTACTTCCTGAAAATCTTAACCAAATTCTACCAAAATTTGTTTTCATGCTTCTTCTCATCCCTTCCGAAAACTGCCATTTCATTGCCAAAGACTTTGATTCTGCTATTCTTCATCTCTCACCAGGATACATGGATAGCCTACTGATGAATTTCCTTGTCTCCATTTGCACAGCTTCAAGTCCATTCCCAGTACAACTGCCTAAAGGCTTATCTAAAACAAGCATCTGACCTTGACATTCATTCACACTCTTAAATTTAAATTTATGTCTTCGAAGACTTCCCACATGTTGATAAAATTCAAGATACTTGTCTCAATTCCCTGCCTTCTCCAGTCTTCATCCGTATCATTGCTCATTAGCCCGAGCCTCTGATTCTGCTGTATATTACATTAGTCCTGAGTTCATTTATAATCACCCTCTTGGTTTCAGATGTGCCTTTGCTTAGGTTGCTAGTTCTGGTTGTCTGGTTGTTTGTTTCTCTTCTTTCCATTTCTCCTTTTCTTTGTTTACTAGCTCCTCTGTATACTTAGCTCTTCTGTCTCCTTGAAAAAATCTTGTGTGAGCTTTTTCCATGACATAGCACCTTATGCTAACTGTCAACCAGATTAACTGACCACTTTATAGAAATTACAGATTTATGCATTATCCTGACTTCTTAGCCAGTGAGTTCCAAAATGAATGCTTGTAACCTATGAGGAAATCCAGAAGTTCTTTGGGGATGGAAAATAAAAATATTAGTGTTCAAATTTATAATTCCTTATAATTAGATAATGTGTTTGTACATTAATATGCTGTTATATGTTAATATATATACATGTGTATTATATAGGAGTTAATGTAAAAATTGTTTTTAACTGGTGGGATGTATTATTTACACTGCTCAAAGAACACCACTCTGAAGTTTCTCAAGAGTGAGGAATATACTTTACTTATTTAAAACATGTAGTACATGGTTAGGCACATGGTAAACTCTGGATGAATTTAACAAAAATAAAAGTTCTAGCAAACTTACTCACATTTATTAAGTTAGTTGTGAGGGAATTAAAGATTGGATTAAGAGTATACATTCTTTCTCTCTTGTTTTCACAACTTGTGTGTACAGGTTATAAAGAATTTGAGAATGAAATACCAATTGAGAAGGAAATTCATGCTTACGTAATTATTATGATTCCAAATGTTTTTGAATCCTGAGGAATGCAGAATGTCAATAAATGTATGCCAATAATTTGCCAAAGGTAGCTACAGTGCAACATTGGTGTACTGAAAGATCTGTGAGGATTCTTTTTCACAAGAAATAAAATTTTGAGTGTGGACTCCAATTCTTCAAGATCAGAACTAAGAAGTTCTTCAAAAAGTCTCTTCATAAGGAGCTGCCCCAATTTATAGTGTATTTATATTTGCATTGGGATATTTGTCCATCAGTTCCAATGATCAATTTGATACAAGAGGCAGAAATCTACTCCATCGAGAAGAAATATATTCAAATAAATTTTATTATCATATAGCAAATGACTCTCAATTTTAATAAAATTATAGGTCAGTTTTTGTAATTCCAGACAACATATACAGGAAAAATGTGAAGAGAATTCATGGTTGTAGTTTATGTGAAGATAAATGACTATACAAAATGAGTAAGTAAAATATTTACAAGTTGTATATTAGGTTCGCAAGAAAGTCATGACTTATTGTTCTGTTTTCTATGAAAAAATGCATCATAACTTTCCAGGCAATCCAATACTTTAGTGCTGTTTTTAGGGCACCACTGAAATTACACCTCCAGGGACCAGCAGTTGGTGTAATGGCTATTTCTCTGGATTCCCATGTAGTTGACCATGGTTTGATTTCCAGACCCAGTGGCTTAAATTCATGCCGGGCTTGTGTGCATGCGTGCCCAAGATCCCGAGAGGACAATGGAGGAGAAGGGATTATGGTGTAGCCATCCCTCTGGGGGGTGATTTCTCGCTTTCCGTCTCTCTGTCTCTGTCTTTTAGCCGAGTGCACACGCTCTATAGCAAAAATCTCTCCAGACCAAAAAAAAAAAAAAAGAAAAGGGGAAGGAAAGAACAGAAATTACATCTCCAAATATAACATAAGATGGTTAGAAAAGAATTTTTTTTTCTAACTAGTTCTTTATAAAGTCTTTATGAACATGATGAATTTAGAATCCTCTTGGAGTTTTTTTCTTATAAAATGTATTAGGTCTATCTTTTTCCTGTTTCTTCTTTATTTTAAGCTGAGCTGACTCTAGTTAAGTAGTTAGATTTTTAACATCAATCCAAAAATAAGCATTTAAGTTTGTGTTACTCTTGGACAGTCCTGTTCTATTTATGGCATAGATTTCTGGAGTAATGTTATTTATATCTCAGTCATAATTACCTCTGAGAATCAAAAAATAAATAAGTAAATAACCACATAGTATGAGCAATTTCTAATAAAAAAAAAGATGGAAGCTTATTTCAGAACACCTATAAAAATAATTTAAAAGTTCTTTTTCCCCAAAATAACTTTACAAAGCAATACTCATATGTGTGTGTGTGTGTGTGTATGCAGAGAGAGATTGAATGCGGACATTTAAGAAAGTATCTTGGGACTAGCAGTTAGCGTAATGGCTATGTCGCTGGACTCCCATGTAGTCAACCACGGTTTGAGTCCTGGACCCAGTTGTCTAAACTCACACCGGGTACATGTGCGTGCATGCCCAAGATCCTGAGAGGAGAATGGAGGAGAAGGGATTGTGGCGTGGCCATCACCCTGGAGGGTGATTTCTTGCTTTATGTCTCTCTGTCTGTCTCTGTCTTTCTGGCGAGCACACGCGCCCTATGGCAAAAAACCTCTCCAAAAACAAAAAAAGGAAGTTTCTTAACCCAGGTTTGACTTCCAACCATTAAAGTTATTTAACTATTTCTTCTACATTCAATAGGAAAAGGAGTGTCAACCTTGTTGTTAAACAATATATCAGAAGTGTCGAAAATAAGGTTGAAATTTTATGCTTTATTTTGTATGTAGGTTTTTTTAAGTCTCTACAGAAAGAAATATAGGATGAGGAACAGTTGTAAATACAAAATTACCATTAGAAGAACATAACTGATTCATTTCTAACCTCTCCTTCCCAATTACCATCTCCATCACCCCCAACTCACAACTCAGACTGATTGTGGAACTACCCCGCTTTGCAATCTTATCTTCACTTACTCTTTAGCTATGGGAATCACATGTTTAGCCCTTTCTCCTTGAGATCTGGTATGGTTAAAGAGTTTATGTGAAGATAAATGACTATACAAAATGAGTAAGTAAAATATTTACAAGTTGTATATTAGGTTCGCAAGAAAGTCATGACTTATTGTTCTGTTTTCTATGAAAAAATGCATCATAACTTTCCAGGCAATCCAATACTTTAGTGCTGTTTTTAGGGCACCACTGAAATTACACCTCCAGGGACCAGCAGTTGGTGTAATGGCTATTTCTCTGGATTCCCATGTAGTTGACCATGGTTTGATTTCCAGACCCAGTGGCTTAAATTCATGCCGGGCTTGTGTGCATGCGTGCCCAAGATCCCGAGAGGACAATGGAGGAGAAGGGATTATGGTGTAGCCATCCCTCTGGGGGGTGATTTCTCGCTTTCCGTCTCTCTGTCTCTGTCTTTTAGCCGAGTGCACACGCTCTATAGCAAAAATCTCTCCAGACCAAAAAAAAAAAAAAAGAAAAGGGGAAGGAAAGAACAGAAATTACATCTCCAAATATAACATAAGATGGTTAGAAAAGAATTTTTTTTTCTAACTAGTTCTTTATAAAGTCTTTATGAACATGATGAATTTAGAATCCTCTTGGAGTTTTTTTCTTATAAAATGTATTAGGTCTATCTTTTTCCTGTTTCTTCTTTATTTTAAGCTGAGCTGACTCTAGTTAAGTAGTTAGATTTTTAACATCAATCCAAAAATAAGCATTTAAGTTTGTGTTACTCTTGGACAGTCCTGTTCTATTTATGGCATAGATTTCTGGAGTAATGTTATTTATATCTCAGTCATAATTACCTCTGAGAATCAAAAAATAAATAAGTAAATAACCACATAGTATGAGCAATTTCTAATAAAAAAAAAGATGGAAGCTTATTTCAGAACACCTATAAAAATAATTTAAAAGTTCTTTTTCCCCAAAATAACTTTACAAAGCAATACTCATATGTGTGTGTGTGTGTGTGTATGCAGAGAGAGATTGAATGCGGACATTTAAGAAAGTATCTTGGGACTAGCAGTTAGCGTAATGGCTATGTCGCTGGACTCCCATGTAGTCAACCACGGTTTGAGTCCTGGACCCAGTTGTCTAAACTCACACCGGGTACATGTGCGTGCATGCCCAAGATCCTGAGAGGAGAATGGAGGAGAAGGGATTGTGGCGTGGCCATCACCCTGGAGGGTGATTTCTTGCTTTATGTCTCTCTGTCTGTCTCTGTCTTTCTGGCGAGCACACGCGCCCTATGGCAAAAAACCTCTCCAAAAACAAAAAAAGGAAGTTTCTTAACCCAGGTTTGACTTCCAACCATTAAAGTTATTTAACTATTTCTTCTACATTCAATAGGAAAAGGAGTGTCAACCTTGTTGTTAAACAATATATCAGAAGTGTCGAAAATAAGGTTGAAATTTTATGCTTTATTTTGTATGTAGGTTTTTTTAAGTCTCTACAGAAAGAAATATAGGATGAGGAACAGTTGTAAATACAAAATTACCATTAGAAGAACATAACTGATTCATTTCTAACCTCTCCTTCCCAATTACCATCTCCATCACCCCCAACTCACAACTCAGACTGATTGTGGAACTACCCCGCTTTGCAATCTTATCTTCACTTACTCTTTAGCTATGGGAATCACATGTTTAGCCCTTTCTCCTTGAGATCTGGTATGGTTAAAGGGCATAGCGAAGTGCTGAGAGACCAAGCTGCTTCATCCTCACACTGTGTGCTCTCTGTTGAAACTTACTGAGGTTATTGATGCAACCGGACTAGGAAAGAGAGCAGAACTAATTTTCTCCATGGCCTTCACCCTTTCTCACAGACCACAAGCTAACCACTGTTATCAAAAGGACACTGAATTTTCCTCTCCTGTTTTTTGTCAAACTAAAATAATGAGATTTTTTTTTTTCTTCTCAAAGATGATTTACTGGAGAATTACAAGGAGACTTATAAGGAAACTTATTAGTTTAAATATAAATCTTAGCAGGATATTGCTTGTATGTATAACAAGGAGTGTATTTCCATTTCTTTTCCTCTTTTACTAAGTGCGTAATAAGAGTATTAAAATAATCTTCTATTTACATTGAAAGCTTTATATCAGGTTGATACGAGTTATAAATTGTGTTTAGGAATGGGCAGAAATATAACACAATATATTTTAGTGTTTTCCTGATATCCTTTATAGAAGATTTATGTTGATAAAATCAATGTGATATACAATGAACTCTAAGAGAGAATCAATTCTAATCATAACTACAAATTTTGACAAAAAAATAAGAAAAGATAAAAATAAGATTATTATAGTGAAATCAGTGATCTCATCAAAAGGTTGCATTGCTTTCTCCAGTAAACAAATTTCTTCTTTTAAAAAAATTATAATGAAAACTAGGTACATCACATTAAGACAGGGGTTGAAAGTTGAGACGGCTGACCCAGCAGCCTGAGAACTGAAGATTTGTTTTGTTTGGCCCTCATAATTTTTTCTTTTTCTTTTATATTTTAGAGGTTTTAGCCTTAGGGTGTGTGTGTGTGTTGGGTTTGGGGGAGGCTGAGGAGGGATAGAGACAGGAAAATAGAGAAATTACCTCCCAGGGAGGATGGCCACGCTGCAATCCCTTCTCCATTCTCCTCCCAGGATCTTTGGCACACATTTAAAAGCAACTGGTGTGATTTTCAAGCCACCAGGTCCAGGATTCAAACTGTGGTTGGCTATGGGGTAGTCCAGTGACGTAACCACTATGCCATCTGCTGGCCCCATAGATTTTTCTTTTTTTAAGGATTATTTAATTTCTACTATTCTCTATTTTATTACTCTGTGCTAAGTCATATGTTTTGTTACCTATCTGACCCTGAAGTTATCTGAATATGGGCTACTGCTTTAGAAAGTTGCTACTGAGATGAGCAGGTGTCATGGTGGTTAAAGCACTGGACTCTCACATAGCTGACCTGGTGGCTTGCTCTCTCTCTTTCTGTCTCTCTCAGGCGAGCACACGTGCTATATGGTAAATTAAAAAAATAAGAAATAAAATGAAATAATATTTAAAAAATAGAAATTTGCTACTCTATGACTTTAAAAGTATTTAAATGTGTAAACCAAATTCGTTATGTATTAGTAGTGGACATGTTAATGCTTTATAATGTATTTGGAAGGTCTTTTGCAATATTTATTAAAATATTAATTCCTTTGAATTGTCCATCTTGGCAATTTTTCTGTAGAATAACAACAATTATAAGAATAAAAAGTTGGGAACTTTCCAAATACTTGTTACCAGGGTGCTGATTTAAAAAATTATAGCAAAATCATACAATGGAGTATAATATAACTCTTTAATAAAAGAATAAAATTGCTCTAATATATATTGATATGGAAAAATATTAAATAAATATGAGTGAAAAAAGAAAGTAACAAAATATTTTCTTGTTCATGCAAATAATCATCTCATATTATTAAAAATATTAACACATTATTATATTGATAATGTATAGCAAACTGGTAATATTAGTTCTAACTGAGGTGGGATTATGGTGGACCATATTCCCATAACATTTAATTATTAGAGCATATATATTTATATATACATATATAGTAACATATTATATAAATCTTAAAAATAAACATTCAAAACACAGAAAATTTCTGTCAAAAAATTATCACATAAGAAATCTTTTCCCTATATTTGTACCTGAGACTTAACTTGGCTATGATACATTAAGACTAATGTTATGAAAGGTATTAGAATATATGATAATATCTATGATCCTTTTCATTTATGTATTTGAATATATGTTCATCAGTTTCAGAAAGTAAAAATTTGTCAGTGGTTTTTGATACACATTGCATTTGATGTGTACCAAAACTCTGGGTTTCCTTTATGCAAGTCTGCAGGATATTTTAAATTAATTTTAATAAACTTTTTCCTGAGAAGCCAAAAATAAAAGGAATAACGGTATGCAATATAGTCTAAATTGTAAACACTCATGTTTATCAGCTTTTTGTTGCTTTGTATTTTCTTATTTAAATGAATAAGAGGCTTTTTAAAAGTATCGGTAAAGTTATTAAAATTGAATTTATACTTAGAAAGAAGATAAACATAATATTTAGAGACATATTTTTCATAGACATAAGAAGACATATTTGGTACCTCCTGAAAGGTTGTAAGCTGTGGACTAGGTGTATTATTATTATTATTATTGCCAGGGGATGCAACGAGACAGTGAGGCAGATAGTGAAGCAGAGAGAGAGAGACAAAGCATCCTCCAACAGGCTGAGGTCATGCCACAATACTCTTCCATTCCTCCATCCTGTCATAATTTGGGGCACATGCATACACACATACATGCATAGGTGCATACACACGGCCTGCTTTTCAAGCCACTGAGGCCAAGATTGGAACTGTGGTTGGCCATGTGGAATGTGACTCTCTTAATCACTACTAGGCTGTGGGGCAAACCCAGAGACTAGGAGTATTCTAAATGTTTTAGATATCTCTTCCTTTGAACAACATTTGAAATGACAACCTGTTTTGGAAGGAAAAAAAAAAAAAACACGTTCCTCCTGTTAAGAAGAAAATTTTGTCATCTTAGTTTAATCACAAATTAAGCAGCAAGTTTCAAAATAAGCTTGGGAAAAAATTAATTACCCTGTCCTTACACACTTTTGGTCTACAAATGGACAAATGATATACAAGATGACCTTCCTGTCTTCAAGAATAGTGTCAAAAATGAGGCAATCTTGCATTCAGGGAAAGGAATTTGTGTTCTAGTCTTGAAAGATTTTATGTCTGACCTGATCTCAATGACAGATTTATTGCCATGATGAGAGAGAATAAAAACCTGGCTGGCTGAGAAAAAAAACTTGAAAATAAAGAGGAATCACAGTCTGGAAAATGAGATCATGGCTTGGACCATCGTCATTATTATCAATAGCAAACATGAGAGCGTGCTAGGTTAGAAGCACTGCATTCAATGAGGTGAGGCTGATATTATAAAATCCACTTGAAAAACTGACAGACTGGTACATTTTACAAGATTGATTTATAGGTATAATTGCTCCATCTAGACATCATCAGAATCAGTAGGGTTAGAAAGTTTCTATTTCCCTAAAACTATGACTCCTCTGAAATACACACATAAAAGTTTGCCTGTAAAGTCAGAGGTTCACTCCTTTACGAGTCTCTGATTTTTACATTAAAATCAATTTCATAGGTAAACATCACAGATATAAAAAGCAACCCAGTTTTGAACTCTAGGGTATATGCACAGTTGTGTGCCAATAATATACTTCTAATATTCATTTTCATTGAATTCAACCAAATATGTCAACCCTTCCTTTTTAAGCCTTTGTCAGTTTAAATCCATCATAATGTGTTATGCATTCTGATTGTTTGGCAAATGGTAGTAGTTTTATTGTTACTGTTGCTTGAATGCTAGTTCAAGATAGGCAGCCTCAAGAGTTTGAAAATACACACTTCTTTATTAAAAATGATTTTTGCTACAGGGTACGTGCACTTGCCTGAGAGACAGAAAGTGAGAAAACACCCCCCCCCCCAGGGGAGATGGCCACGACACAATCCCTTCTTCTCCATTTTCTTCCCGGGATCTTGCGCAAACACACACGTGCACCCAGCATGAGTTATAAGGGCACCAGGTCTATAACTTGAACCATGGTTGACTACATGGGAGTCCAGCAATATAACCATTACACCATCTGCTGGTCCCTCTATTGAATCTTAATAATGCCTAAACAAGTTTCTTTTAAGTTCATCTGGGTATGTTTTTGTTTTACTTTTCTCCTAAAATTACTTGACTAAGTTTCTGCAATGTTTCCATGCATTTTAGCTGAATATGGTTTTCACCTGATTCTGCCTAGGAACAAATATGCCAGTAGTCATTGGCCACCTGAAACCAATATTTTGAAGTATTGGTTCTGTCATGTGGCAAGTAAATAATGATCATCTTTCAGATATTTATATTTTTCCTGGATGTTTATTGACATTGCTTTTATGAAATTACTCTTAGAATCTCTGAAGTGTGTATTACTAAGCATGTGTCAAGTCATTTAACACAGTAAAGTGAACAGACATGCATAGGATATTTTAATTCTGCCTCTGCCATGGAGACAAACTTCTGACAGAATATGCTCATCCTTTCTAAAGTGACATTTACTCATACCTGCTATATGCAGTTCTATCATGTGTGCCAGTTATTGAAGACATTAAATATTACAGTGCAGGAGAATAAGATTTTAAATTATTCTCAACAAAATGAGTGAATAATTAATATGCATTACTTAATATCTGCTCTAAGACCATCTATTGCACTGTGCATAGTCATTGTTTCCATTTTGCATCTTATGTATGGAATTCCTCAAAGGGAAATTGAGAACAGGATATATAAAACAAACACTCAAACAGGAAACTCTCTTCCCTTTCCTGTATTCCTGTATCTCAATGGACTCTACGAAAAAAAAAAAAGCATATATGTATGTGTATATATATATATACACACACACACACACATGTATATCCACAGCAGTCTCACTGTTTTTTTTTTTTCTTTATTGTTTCTGCTGCCTAGGACAAAAGATAAATCAAACTCTTCAAATGTCTGGAGAGAGGGAGAGCAGATATCAAAACTGACAGTTACGGACACATCCAACTCTATGCTGCTTTTTCCTCATGTGACACAGGGTTAACAGAAGGGTGAAAGTAACTACTTACCGAGCTCCATGGGTTTACAAATTCTGACCTAGTGAATACTGAACTTCAGGGATTTGTTGGTAAAGACATTCAGAAAGTGAACTCACTGTTTTTTTTTTTTTCTTTATTGTTTCTGCTGCCTAGGACAAAAGATAAATCAAACTCTTCAAATGTCTGGAGAGAGGGAGAGCAGATATCAAAACTGACAGTTACGGACACATCCAACTCTATGCTGCTTTTTCCTCATGTGACACAGGGTTAACAGAAGGGTGAAAGTAACTACTTACCGAGCTCCATGGGTTTACAAATTCTGACCTAGTGAATACTGAACTTCAGGGATTTGTTGGTAAAGACATTCAGAAAGTGAACTATAGAAGACTAAATGGCTCTTAGCACCAGGAACCTTACCTCAAAATTTTCAAATGAAAACATCTCCGCATCCTCGATGTATAATGAATGATATTTATCTACTCTATCACATCAATGCTGAAAGGATTTATTAGCATCAATTAATATGTCAGTTTTATAAGTACAAATGGGAAAGGAATTATTACTACCTTTAAAATGATTTGCTGTAAAATATTAGCAATTATTCAGAATATAACAGCTCCTCTCACGAAAGTCACAATTGTTTAAAAGATGTTTACTTATGGTACCCAAAGAAATACCATTTTTTTGTTCAGAACTTTCATTTCTGTGTTCCTTTATAGAGTTTTCTCACAACTTTTGTCTTGATTTTTAATTTCTCCAACCTCCCTTTTCTTCTCTGCTTATTGGTATCAGAGTTTCTCTATATAATCATAATTAAATTTATGACCTAGAATTTTTGCTGGTATTTCATTTTTATTTTTGATTTGTTCAACTTGGAAACATTTATTACCTATCACATGTATAGTACTGAGAATCTAAGTGAAGACAAGACAGCTCCTGCTTGATGAGACAACAGAGAGTTTTTTGTTTTTGTTTTGTTTGTTCTCTCTTCTGTTCCTCTTCTGAGGATAGATGAGAAAAGTTAAAACTGGAACATTTGTGAGTAATGGGAAAGGGCATAGTCGGCTTTTCTCTTTACCATAACACCAGGGACCATTGCTCTAACACTACTCTCAGAAGTTCAGTGGTGGCTGGGACCAGCAGTTAGTGTGTAATGGCTATGTCGCTGAACTCCGCGGTTCAAGTCCTGGACCCGGTGGCTTAAACTCACTCCGTGTGTGTGTGTGTGTGTGTGTGTGTGTGTGTGTTTGCACCCAAGATCCCGAGAGAGGAATGGAGGAGAAGAGATTGCTGCATGGCCACCCCCCGGGGGGTGATTTCTCGCTTTCTGTGTCTCTCCGTCTCTCTGGTGAACACACGCACCCTGCAGCAAAAACCTCTCCAAAAAAAAAGTTCAGTGGTGGCTATAATTCTTAACAGACAAAATCTTTTATTCTATACTGTAGGAATGCCTATACATGCAAATGCGTTTGACAGAAAATTAGTTCATTCATCTTTTCTTATTTATGACATCTATGGTGTTTTGCTTAATTTCTTTTAATAATATTATTACATACCATTCTGTCTCTAATTGTATTATTTCTCCAAACCAGTAAAGAAAAGTCGAACCTGCCATTTTGAAAGTCTGGGATTCTAATTTCTAGTGATACCTTTATTCTCTTCATTAGCATTCTCCTTCTTTGAGAATTATATCTGATGCCTCAATGTTCCCTTGTTCTCATGAAATAGTTTTCTTTATGTTCTATACTGCTCACTCACTGTCCTACTTTCATCTTATCTCTTCCTTTATAAGTTCTGAAGAAGAAGGGACACATCTAATCTGTCTTTATTTCCATATGGCTTGAAAAAGCCATTGTGTAGAATTGATTTTTAAATAGATCACCAACACTTTCAATGGCATTTTCCTTAGTACTTTCTTTGATGTTCCTCCCATTTTTTTTCCCACAGCTGTCCTCAAGAAGAGGGAGATTCTATTACTTTGCTTTCAGTTGAAGCATCTTCTCCCTGCACATGGAACAATACGCTTGTAGTTATTACTTACAAATACACTCTCCATTTCTGAAGGATCTTGCATTATGATGAACCTTACATCTTGCCATTGCTAGGTCCCTGCTTAACCAATTTTCAAATAACAAAATATATCTTTAATATTTTAATTACTACTACTTTAGAATCACCCCAAATATATTCAGAGGTTTTGCTGTTTATTTCGTTTGTTTGTTTGTTTGTTTTTTGGTTTTCCACATTTGATGAAGGGATACTTTTAATGATAGATTGTAGAAAGCAGAAGATATCCTAGAGAACTTGGTCGATAAGGTGCAATATTATTTGGCAACCAAGACAGGCTTAATATTTCTTTGAGTCTCATTCTTGTTCTTTAAAATATTTACACTCAATATCATAGTCTATGCATATGTATTATACTATGAGATGACTTTTGATTACTAGATGTATTTTCTCCAAGTATTTTCAGTAAAACGTACTAATCAATAAGCACTGCTGTTACTCTGTGGTTTCAAGTTAGTCCAATAGGCCACCTATGATGAAGAAGCATAAACAGACAAGAGTTAGTTTTTTTCTCCATTCTACTCCACTTGGATTCTGAATTTTCATAGCTAACCTGCTTGATTTTCTTCATAGGCATATACAAACACAGTTTTTTACTCATTCCCACATGAGCTGGCATTTTACATCACATTGTATAAAAACCTCATGTATTTTGTACAATATTTTATTTTCCCCTAATGCCTATGTATTGCAAACAATTTTGCAGAGCTCCTTCTAGGTATCTTTGATTAAGAACTCCAAGAGAGGAACCAGCAGTTAGCATAATGGCTATGTTGTTGGACTCCCACGTAGTTGACTGCGGTTCGCGTCCCGGACCCGGTGGCTTAAAACTCACGCCGGGCATGTGTGTGTGCGTGCCCAAGATCCCGGGAGGAGAATGGAGGAGAAGGGATTGTGGCGTGGCCATCCCCCCTTGGGGGTGATTTCTCACTTTCTGTCTCTCTGTCTCTCTCTGTCTGGTGAGTACACGTGCCCTATAGCGAAAACCTCTCCAAAAAAAAAAAAAAGAACTCCAAGAGAGAGCAAAGGCTTTGGTTGTAATTTACAGTATGACCTGTACAACTAATATATATATATATATACTATATATATACATATCATATATAAATGATGTTAAATAAATGGACTTTATGATGATTTTTACATTTCTGGTTCGAGTCCCGGACCCGGGACTCCTGTGTGTGTGCCCATGATCCCAAGAGGAGAATGGAGGAGAAGGGATTGTGGCATGGCCATCCCCCCTGGGGGGTGATTTCTCGCTTTCTGTCTCTCTGTCTCTCTGTCTTTCTGGGGAGTGCACGCACCCTATAGCAAAAAAATAAAAAATGAAACAAACAAACAAACAAAAAAACTTCTCCAACAAAAAACAAAAACAAAAACAATAAAAGAATAATAGTGATAATTGGTGGAATGCAAGTGATATACATTTTTAAAATTAATTTAGTTCTGTGCCTGAGTTCTTTTTATTTTCATGTGGAGCCTAATTCTCAGCTAAAGATGACTGTTAGACTACATGCTGGAGCAAATTCTAAGAAACCGGACGTACTAAAAATCAGAATAAATCTACAGGTAAGGCTGAGTCCTTGAACTTAAGAGATCATCAGAGTTGCTGGCAAGCTGCCAATAAGCTCAAAGGATGAAACACTGAAGTGACTGCCCTGTGGTCAGTCTCCAATAAAACAACATGAAATTAGCAACACTCTCCAGCCTAAACCTCTACCCTATTACTATTCCTGGATAGCAGTGCATTGTTTCACTGAGGCAAGGTGCTGGCATCCGACCAGTTCGTCCTTTCTTTTTGCTCTCAGATGCATTGAATAAGCTGCTGAACTTGTTTATATTATTTGCTTCAGTGGCTGCTTTGGCAAATTACTCCCTGTCTTTATTGTTAAATTCAGTGTACTGGTAGTGCTTTAATTTTAGTGTGGCGCCCACTGTTTACCATTTCCACTAGTGTAAACAATATTGGATAAATTGATATTCTCTCTGAGACAAAAGCTTCTGAAGCTTATCTTATTCTCATTGTGGAAGCCTCTTAATAACTTGAAAGTTTGACATTTTTGCATTTAAAATTATCTTCATTGTATGGAAATATAATTAATACCTATGAGTTTGTCCTTTGCTCTACTGATGGGCAAGGCAGTCTCTGTCTTACTCCTTTCAAATGGTTAACAGTAAAGTCAGCTGCTCTTTGCTGTTCTGTGCACACAGAGCCCTGGAGACTCATGCAGACTTTTTGCTTGTATTCCACAGTACATCTCATTGACCTTGCCAGTTTTATTGTGCCAGTTCTTGGTATTCCTCCAGGGATTTCTCCTAGCTTGTTCCTGTAAGATTCTGGCAACATCCTGACTTATCTACTTCTTTTAAATATCTAAAGCTTGAACTCTGGATTCTAGTGAACTGGAGGAAGAACTCAGCCACCTTGTCTTGTCCAGAAGGAACCATCCATAATTTGGTTATCATACTGCATTTATTTTTAATATACTTCCTGGGTGATTCGTGTAATTTATGCTGCTAGAAATAACATCACAGGAATGTTTTGCATCAATGGGTAAAAATGAAATATTTTTAAATGGTGGACTTTTCTCTGAAAAGTATAGCTAACTTTCCAAAGAAAATATTATAATATCTCATATTGTCTTGAGTGCTTTAAATTTGAGGTCAACATTTTATGTGATATCAGATGATTAAACCTTTTTTACCTGAATATCTGAAGAGTCAGTTAATATTCAGAGCTCAAATTTTAGCTCAGTCCCCTAGAGTTTCTGACTTTTCTCTGTACCTAACGGACTGCTGGGTAATCACATCCTCTATACCAGATGTTTTTGAGATTTTGCTATAGGGCACATGTGCTTGCCAGAGAGACAGGGAGAGACAGAGAAACAGAAAGCAAGAACTCACCCCCATCCCGCTGCCCCAGGTAGGATGGCCATGCCACAATCCCTTCCCTTCCATTCTCCTCTTAGGATCTTGGCTACGCATGCACATGTGCCTGGCATCTGCTTTAAGCTACTAGATCTGGGCCTTGAACCATGGTCACCCATGTGGGAATCCAGCAATGTAAGAGCTATACCATCTGCTGGCTCCACCAAATGAATTTTTTAAGAGTAAGTCCTACCAGGTTATTTTTCTTTTATATAATCATATATTAGAGATTATAAAGTTTATGAAGATAAGCCCTTTTGCCTCATTTTCTAGCTGATGACTTCTCACAAAGCTTCTAGAATGCTGGTTTTGAGTGGCTATAGAGGCTGCCCCACAGGACACTTATTGTCTCAAGGCCTCTCTCCTCTCTAGCAGCTTCAAGATTACTTGAAACTGGAGCTCTCCTTACCACATAATTGGTGGCACCTGTCAGCATATTTTTCTTCCCATTTATAACATTGGTTCTTTTCTCCACATGTTAGGACACTCACCTATACCTGGTGACACACAGTATGGGATACAAAGATCAGTTAGATCATCTCTGTCTGCAGAGAAAACGAATCTGGATGCAGTTTTTTGAACCCTTGTGCTTCTACTATAGACCTCACACTTTTTAGCATCTCCTTCCACTTTTAGCACATGAACTGGTAATAGCTGTTGGTTCTATCCCTCCCATTAAACACTTACCAATAGAGTGAGGGAACATGTTCTCAATCACCCCAATTTAGGGTGAACACATATTTGCTAAGTTAATGGGGCATAGAGTCAACTATTCTACAGATTTTATATTTTTCTAAGTGTGTTATAATGTCATAAAAAAAAACAAGCAAAATTGCCTTCTTACCAATGAAGAAATCGAGAGTTTATGTAGTCAAGCGATTTGTCCAAAGGCTTAGCCAGGGTTCGAACTCAGAATTTTGTGCACTGAAGTAGTGAACAATACAAATTTACCCATCACAACCTTTGACCAGTGATTAGATTTTTCAGAGACTGTTTTCAAATAGCCCATTCCCTTCCAAAACTTCTGACATTCATCCTAACATTCTTAGCACTCTGTTCCCTCCTCTGAAAATTAGTTTGCTTATGCAGAGTATCACCGCTGAGATTGTCCTCTGCAGGTGAACAAGTGAGTGCCATGGAGAAACAAAAGGGCTGTGAACCCACCTTTGAGAATTAGATGAAGCTTTCTACAGAAAATGCTTATATACATATTCTTTTGCATATCATTTTTTTGATACTCATGACTCTTGAAACTCAACTCTTTTCATTTGGTGGCTAGCCTGTCAGTGTTACTAAAGATGTGTGTGTGTGTGTGTGTGTGTGTGTGTGTGTGTGTGCACAAATGTAAGACGGTAGATAGACATTTAATACTGAAACAAAAAGGCTCAAACAACTCAGAATGTGATATTAACTGCTTTATTCAGTTGTAAATATATTGTGAACACCTTCTTATATTAGCAAAATATTTAGTGACTTCATAATTTTAATGGCTGCATAATGTTACACTGGATGATATATGAAATTATATGATCAGTGCCCAATATTATGGAACAGTAAAATTATTTATATTTTTCTATTATTCATATAATTCATAAAATTAAATCTTCAAATACATATATGATTGATTCTTGCTTGAATGTCTTTTCTATTCTTTTAAATTTTTACTTTCTTCATAAAAAAAAGGAAATGAAATAGATAAAGAGGCAGTGAGAGGCAGAGAAAGAAATGGGCACCCTCACTTCACAATCAACCCCAACCCCAGCCAGCCCGGGTCATAGGCACACAATAGTGTCCGGTGTATTCAGGGAGGTCCTGGGAAATGAACTCAAGACAGTTTCCATATGAATCTGCTTTCGTTACCACCGTATCACCGCCTGGACCTTCTGTATAACTTCTGAAATGAATTTTAATACTTGTATTAAGAAATACCAATCAACACACATTTATTGTACTTATTCTCATTGCAAGTGATTGCAGTGCTATCTCTAATGAGAGGAGTTTTACATGGAAAGAGGCATGATTCTGTAGGAAAAGTCACACTTCTCAAGCTCCCTGAGGACAAGCTTTTATGGAATAAGTAAATCTGAATGATATTTTTCTGAATTTGCTGAGAATCTGTGGGTTAGTAAGTATCAGGGGACCCTCAAACTGTGCTGTAACAGATCAAACAAACAGTTGGCTCCTATTAGCAGCTGAGATATGTTGTATGGCTGTGTCCTCTCCTGAATAGGCTGAGGGAGACAGTTGTCTGACTTCTGGGGTGGCTGAAACATCAATTGACTCATGTTTAATTTGAGGCCTTGGGATTTTCTTCTACTGTACTGGACAGGGTTGTCTCATCCATCTTCCTTAACTATGCCAGACAGCTACCTGGACTGCAGAGCTAAAGCTGCCCTTGTTTTTAAGGTCTTCATGTGTTCTCATATTTGTTACTTGTTCTTTAATGAATTTTTATCTAATTGGTGTACTTCTTTTCATTACTAAAATCAAATGCTTGTAGTAGAGCATGCAAGTTAAATGTGTAGTTAGTAAAGATACAAATAAGTCAGTTGAACTGATTTACCTAAGAGTTTATGAAAATTTAATTATATTTTAATCAGAATATAAAATTGAATATGTGACTATGACCAATCACCTGTATCATTTAGTTGTAGCTAGTAAGAACAAGTATGGAATTTCCTACCTAGTGGAAAAAAAGCTGGTTTATTGGGTGAACATCTCAGTCACTGGATACAATTATTTTCTTCCTGTTTAGGATTGTGTTATTGTTCTGCTGATGAGGATAGAAATTGGTTAAAATTTAGCCTATTTTGAAGTCGCAGTAAAGTCAGTAGTTTTAAGTCACTTATTCAATAAATATTGAGTGCCTACTATGTGCAAGGCACTATTCTAGAGCCTTGAACGCAACCATGAACAAAAGAGCTCAAGGTACTTCTCCTCCTGTAGTTTAATTGTCTACTGATAGAAGATAGACGATTAGCAATTAATGTAACATTGTGTTATATTTGTGTATTTTACATACATATATAATAATACATGTAATATAAAATATATATTCTGTATATCTTACAAAAACAGAGTGGAAAAAGAAAACTGGAACTAAGTAAGTAAAATCTGAAGTGCATAGTAGGGACCAAATTGCAGAAACAAATAAAATGAACAGATTAGGC
The DNA here is from genome assembly GCF_000334495.1 of Tupaia belangeri chinensis. Lineage (NCBI taxonomy): Eukaryota > Metazoa > Chordata > Mammalia > Scandentia > Tupaiidae > Tupaia > Tupaia belangeri. The sequence goes on along the minus strand of NW_006160197.1, from coordinate 216,158 downwards.
TTTACTAAAAGGAAGAAAGAACTGGAGGAGGGAATAATGTTTCAGTGAGAGGGGACAATCGAACAAAGACCCTTAGGTGAAAATGCGCCCCTGTGTTTATAGTACAGCAATGAGGCCATGGGTGGCTAGAATGGATGACTGAGGAAAGTCGTGGGTGATAAAATCAGAAAAGTAAGAGGGGCTAATGAAAGACCTTAATTATTACTCTGAATGAAAGGGAGAGGCACTGGAGGGTTTTGAAAAGAGAATGGCATGATCTGGCTTAGATATTTAAAAATATCTGCCTGGCAACTGCGTTTGGGACCTGCAAGTGGAGTAGTGTTTAAGAATGCTGGACTCCCGCATGGCCAACCATGGTCTGAGTCTCAGACTTGGAGGCTTGCTTTCTCACTTTCTCTCTTTCTCTCTCTCTCTCTCCTTCTCACTCAGTCCCATTCTGATCAAATTAAAGCCAATCAATAAATCAATAAGTAAAGTTAAATAAAATAATTATTTAAAAGGGGGGGGAGTATTTCTCAAACATTTTTTAAAAAATGTTGACAGTAAAAGAGAAGAAAGTCAGGTGAAGGGAGGCCTTAGGAGCTTGGTCCAGATTGCTAGTACTGTAAGTGAAGGACCTGGTCTGACTCTGAATATATTTTGAAGGCACATTCAACAGGATTTGATAACAGATTGTAAGGTGCTAAGAACACTCGTAAACCTGAAGTCCAGGCTAAGGGCATAATAAGTTTAAATATCTGTATGCATTCAGGTGGCAATATTGAGTTAAGTTGTATTGGAGCAGGGAGGTCAGAACAGCCTAGATGTATTAGGTAAGTTAGAGAGCCATCAGCATGTAAATAATGTGTAAAACCATGAGAGCACGTGAGCTCACAAAAAGAGTAAATGTAAGTAGAGAAAGAGCCGAAAATTCAGAATTGACCCTCTATTGTTTAATTAAGAGGTGGTTAAGGAAAGGAAAACTTTTAAAGGAGACTGAGGAAGATCAATCAGTGAAGTGGGAGGAAATCCCAAACGTGGGTGGCATGGGCCATAGTGAAAAATGTACATCAAGGGTAAGAAAGTGATTGGTTGTGCCAGTTCCAGTTGCTTCTGGTGGGCCGATAAATCTGGACTGAAAACTAGCCTTGCATTTAACACCGTGGAGACCCTAATGGTGTTGAGAGCAGTTTCAGTGAGCCAGTGGGGCAGACACCTTGTTTAAGTGGTATTTAAGAGATAATAGGTAAAGAAGGTTTAGAGTGTGTGTAGACAGTTATTTCAAGGAGTTTTGCTATAAAAGGGAGCAAAGCAAAGGGACAGTTACCTGGGAGATGGTGTGACAAGAAGGTTGTTATTTTAAATGAGAGAAATAACAGCATACTTACCTGAGTAAAATCTAGTGGAGAGTGAAAAATTAATGATGCAGGAGAAGGAAAGAAAAATTGCTGGCTCAGTGTCCTTGAGCAGGCAAGATGGGATGGAATCTAGCACAGAAGGGAACGAAGCCTATTGGAGAAATTCTAATGTACTTTGACATTGTATAATGACGAGGTCATTTCAGTTCAAGATTTGGAGTGGAGGTGGAAGACATGTGGGTAGATATCTGGGATTACTGTCACTTCTTTCTAGGTTATGAATTCTTAACAGTGGCCATATGTGTCTTACTCTGTGTGTCTAATGCCTAAGATGCATCCTAGCACATTAAATAGGTAGCTAATACATAGTTGCTGATTGACTGATTAGATGAAGGAAATAGTTGGTTTTCTTCCCTTTTATCTTTCTTAATATTAATATAATAAATATTTCTTTTTAAATATTTTTTAAAGTTTGTTTATTTCCTCACACAAGAGAAAGATAGGCACCTTCAACAGGGTCTCATTACATGCAATCCAACCCTAACCCTGCAGCGAACCAGGATTATGGGTACACAAAGCAGGCAATGTTTCAGGTTGACATGGGCTCTGAACCCCAGTCTTCCACATGGCTCCGGCATCATACAGTGGCTCACTACTGTCTGTGCCACCATGGCTGGACCCATTTATTTTGTTTTAAATTAAGGGATTTTTTTTTTAATTTTAAAAAGATTTTTAAAAAAGATAAATTGGGCCAGGAAACTACAATTAATGATTTCTAGTGAAGTATAATACTTGAAAAAGAATTTACTTTGAGTGATTTGCTCAATACTCTATAATTCTGTCTCAAAATAAAAATATATATTGGATACCTAAAATCCATTAGGATTTTACATTTGTGTAGTAGTGTATGTGTTGTTAACCCCATTTTATAGATGAGGGATTCAGAGATGTTCAGTATCTAGCCTGAAATCACATGAGATTGACGACCTTGGGTCTGTCAAACACCATGCTATTTCTACTTAGTAACTGACTTCACAGACCTCCATGTTTGGCATTACTGGGACCCTATACAGATGTTATCCCCAAATCCAAGGCAGTGTTTTCTTTGAATCACATTTATTCTAAGTAATTTCTTTACCACATACATTCAGCACAGTTTGCTAAGGATTATATCTTGATTTAAAGTGTCTTTTTAATTAGTAGTCTTTTAAGAGATAGAGAGCACATTTGAATGAGTTCTGAGAATTTTCCTCAAATGACATAAAGTGTAACCAGAATTTTTTTTAAAAATGTTAGTTTGCTACCTTCATTACCCCAGGAGGAAGAGAGAATTTGTAGTATTAAACCTGTGCATAATTTGGGACCTAAGGAAAGCAGAAAGTGAATTATTATGCTTATTTCAAGAGAAAGAATCCCAACTGACACAGCTTAAGTTGATTTCAGCTACACTCTGATTTTTTTTTCAATTTTAACTATATTAATAAGCATGGTAAAAATAGCTCCAGTATATTTTATAGAAATTAAGCAAAAGTAATTTTTTTAAATCCTCTCCTAGTTGGTAAATACTGTTAAAGGTCAGTGTGTATCTTTTCGAATCTTTTTCTGTGTACAGTAAAAAATGCTATCTTGGCATTCTTTCTGCTTTGGAAGATACCAATGAACCTCATCTATTTTTATATCCACAGAGCATCTCATATTATGGATGTGTCATTGCTCATTTAACTATTTCTATATGGAAGGACATTTAAATTCTTTTCAAATTTCCAATATTACAAATAATAGTAACATAAAAATATTTGTGAATTTCCGGGGAATATGAGCATTTGTCTAGATGTGTAATTACTGACTAAAAGGTTTGTGCATTGGAAAACTTTGACAATGTCAAATTACTGAAGAAAAATGCTGTCTCACCAATAATATAGACAGGAGCCTACTTCCTGTTTCTTTGCTAAAGCCTAATATTATCAGCCTTAGTGTCTGATAATCTGCTATGTATTTGTTTCATTCATATCTCTGGGTTTCAATTTACATTTCCTCGATTATTAGAGAGGTTGATATTTGTGTTGTCAGTGTGAATTTCTTTTTTCTGTTAAGTATCTACACAGAATTCTAAATATGTTGCTTCTCCTTTTAGGTTTTACTGAAATATTCTGGGGCATACCCTTAGTTACATCCAGGAAATAGTAGTGTACTACTTTCAGGTCATTATTTTCAAAATAGAAAGTTTTTCCTTCTTTCTTCTTCTTCTTTTTTTTTTTTGGTAGTTCCAAGTTTACATATAATCACTATATATTTTTGTGAAGTGCAGTGTGGTTCCTTAAAGTATGTACACCATGTGTTATAATCAAATCCAGGACAAATATATTTATCATCTTTCAACATTTAAAAATATATTATAAAAAATAAAGAATTTTGAATGCATTTTTTTCTTGACATAAAAGTAACTCAGGCTAATGATAAGAGAAATTTCTCACATACGGAAAACTATAAGCAATATAGAGCATTATTATAATTAAAGCCACTTATAATAATGACACCAAAGTACCCATTGTTATTTTGATACTAGTATATCTATATATGACATGACTTTTTAGAATACCATTTTATAAAACTGACAAAGGATTATTACTTTTTATTTTTAGTGTTTTGAAATATGAGGTATTATTTTAATTTTAATTTTTTATTAAAATAATGTATGCTCATGGCAAAGCATGGGTACACTTAGAAAAGTGTGATATGAAGCACAAAATTGTCCACTCTACCCTCCTCCTAGGGAAGCTAATCCGTGATTTACTAAATTACTTCCTTAGAACCTGTCTACTATTTTGATATTCAGAACAATTTAGAAGGACTATTTAAGAAATCCAGTAGTGAGGTAGAAATTCTCTTTAAAAAATGTTCTGGGAATAAATAATCAGAATTTTGCTTTTCCAAGAGAATTGTGGACAAAATATAGTGTTGGGGATCTTATCAAGATTGGACTTCTATTTTTGTCACTTACTGATAGTTGGATGTTAATTATTAATTCATTCCTCCTTAGTCTCCTCAGTTGTGAATGGGATTAATAATACATACCTTTCCAAAATTAAGTGGCAATATCACCTGACATTTGGGAAATTTTCCAATAAAGATGACTTGAATTTTAATTGTCCAAATCACTTCATTGAGCTATATTTATTTTATAGTTAGATTTATACAGGAAATAATGTTATTTTTACTATGTTTTATATCTGAAAGTATCACAGAAATAGCAAACAAAGTTTCTCTTAAGTGCTATAACATAAAACATAAGAACTTCAATCACAACACATATTATTATCAATCAAAAGGTATCTAAACTGGAAAATTATTATGTCCTAAAAATTAAAAGAAGTATAGTTATGAATGAACAAGCACATAAAATCTACTAGGAATCAGTCTTCTTTTTACAAAAAAAAATGAATGATTTTTATTTAACTTTATTTGTTTATTTAAATTTGATCAGAGAGGCTTAGGATGAGGGTGAGAGAGAAAGCAAGCCACCAGGTCTGGGACTCAAACCATAGTCAGCCATGTGGGAGTCCAGCTCCCTTAACCACCATGTCACCTGCTGGCCCCTCAGTCTTCTTTTTTTAAGTAACATGAGTGACATATTTAATCATGAGTATCTAAATATTTCTATGAAGGATCTATTGTGGACAGGATTGTCTTTAAGTAGAAGGTTTGACTAGTATTATGTCAAAGATTAATATAGTCCATCTTCATAGTATAATAATTTCAGAAATACTCCTTTAGGAATTTCTGTTCTGGTCTGGAGAAAAAGGGAATTAACATTTAAAAATAATTTCCCACTGCTTCACTTTCTATCTTTTTCACAACTTTTTTTCCATTGTTTTTCTGAGCTAATGTCTTTTTTTTTTTTTTAACTAGAAAAGGCTATTAAGGAGTCTACTTTTGAACTCTTCAGTACTTTATACGTGGATACTTAATCTACTATTAGCTATGTTAAGATTGCCCTGAAAAGCCTTAAAGAAATCATTTTAAGCTGGTGATTTGTGTTGTCAGGATGATTTTATTTATAATCTGTGCTAAGCAAAAAGATTTCCTAATTAGTAAACACTGTTAATGTTTGTCTCTTTCCAAGTCTTTTTTCTGTGTACAGTAAAAAGAAAAAAATGCTATCTTGGCGTTCTTTCTGATTTGAAATATACCAATGAATGTCATCTATTTTTACACCTGCACAACATCTTAGGAAATCTAAACCTCAGAACCCAGTCAAATCTGGTAAGGACCAGAAATTGTTGCCATGTTTTTTTCATCATGGAAATAAGATAGCTTTTCTTAAAATTCACAACTAACATCTAGTCCTTTAATTGGGAAAGTTGATATTCAGGGTAATCAATGTAATGGGAGTTTAAGAGAGAAATTTGAAAGTTTACACATACGGTCAATTAGTCCAAGTAATAGCAATTATATGCTTACAAAACTATGTTGGCATAAAACTTGACTTCTTGGAGCCAGCAGATGGCATAGTGGTTATGTTGCTGGACTCCCACATGGCTGAACATGGTTTGAGCCCCGGACCTGGCAGCATGTAACTCATGCATGCCCAAGATCCTAGGAGGAAAATGGAGGAGAAGGGACTGCATCATGGTCACCACCCCACCTCAGGGAGAGGGGGGTGTTATTTCTCACTTTCCCTCTCATTGTCTCTCTGTCTCTCCAGCAAACACACGTGCCCTAAGACAAAAACCTCTTAGAAAAATAAAATAAAACTTGACTTCTCTGTTCAAGTAAGCATGGGGTTTCAGTCAATTTTTTGATTAGCTTTTGAACCATGTACCTAGTTACTTCCCTAACCTTAATTAAAGCCTAAATGTGATAGCTCTCAATTGCACATAGCATTATTGTCTCCATAAGCAGTTTACATTTTTTCCTATGTTAATCTATTTAAATCTTCACAAAATTGCTGAAAGACACACTCTTAACTAGCACTCAAGAACTGAGAGGACGGAAATATGACACCATTTAGCATGGTAGACTGTACTTTTTCTTACCATCAAAACCCCTGCCAAACTCCAGAGTGAAATGAAGATCCATTGTATGGCAGCCTTAAGGAGCATTCTATCTTGCTGTAGACCATATGGTACAGATGATGTGTCCTTTCACATTTGTAGTGACGTCTAATGATAATCACCCATACGACCTTAGAAATACAGACGGGAGGGGAGAAAAGAGCAGGCCAGTGCCTGGTTTCCCATAATTTTGCAGTTCTCCCTAAAGAGTTTAAGATGTAGTAAAATAATAAGCCCAAAACTATGCTAATCACTGTTAATTATTTGAGGGCACAAGTAAGGATATTAATAAAAACCTGTCACACTTTAAAATGAGTGTCAGTGCATGAACAAGAAGATGAAAAAGAGAGAGAGAAGAAAAAGAAAGAAATGAATGCCAAATGAAAGGAGACAAATCGTTACTTTAATATTATAGAATATTATCATGAATAAAATCCTATTTTAGGGAGCAATTCAATGTAATAGCAAGCTTGTGGGTGAATTATGTTGTGGTCCTGGAGGAAAAAGAAAAATCAAGAACAGAGTGGACAACTTATTTTGAATAGAGTGGAAATAGTATTAATGGCTCAATTAAATGCCAACACTTTAGAATTAGTTGAGAGTCATTGTCTTCCTGGGACAAGTAAATTCTAGCTGTTCTAACTTGCTTTATGTTTCACATAAATGTGAACTAAAATGTACTTACATTCTTCCTGTTAACAGAACAAATGAAAAGGGCTTTATTTGCTAAGAAATGTGAGACTTCTTTCATCTTTGTTTTCTAGAACACTGTTGAGGCACAAATTCTTCGAAGGTTCTATATTTACACTAATGTAGATATATTTGCACTGAACGAATTTGACCTAACCCATTCCAAATCATGCCCATGCTTTGGAGTCCTACTTTCTCCCTCTGTCTCTTAAACATGTCTGCTAACTGTTCCTTAGGAGACCACCATCAGTCTTTAGGCAATGAACGTTTACTGAGTCAAGTTATTCTGCCCTGGCTTCAAGGCTCTAAGGATAACAGCTATTTGATAAAATGATGACGGTCAGCTTCCTTCAAACACAGTCTTTCTATATTTTCAGAGGTATCACATAACCTCCCTAGTTCCATCGCGCCTCCTGAAGAAGTCTTGTTTTCTTTCACCTTAGAAATCGCTCTCTCAAATTAACCTTTTCTTTGCTTTTTCTATCATCTGCTTCCAGGACTGAATAGCTTTTATAGTCCTTCATGTGCCATCATTCTTTGATTCCAAATCAGCCCAAGCTTTAAATTTATTTCCAAGGTCATTCTTGCATGAAGTGTTGACACTCTCTTTCACACCTGCTAAATCAAGCTAAAACCCCCCAGCAATTTCATCTTCTTTCAGAACCCAAGGCTAAGGTGTGTTCTCCCCACCCCAATATGAACTTTACCAATTGAAACAGACATTGAAGCAGACATTTTAAAAGTTCTCACTAAGAGAAAAAAGAAATATCCTTCACACCTTTCTAGGATGCCCTATCTACTTCTTCAAAAATCTTTTAGTCTCCCCCATACCCAAATGAATGGTGGGGACTCCCACTGTCCCTCTCTCTGCTGCTTATCTTCTTTCTCTGTAGTCCCTTGGTGCTAAATCACAAATGGAGATGGAGAAATTTCCAAACTCAAAACTGTCAAGGGCATCCTACATGTAGCCACTAAGGGCAGATCTGGATTCCAAAAGCCCCTGCAGATCCTGATAATTACTACTACTTTCAAATTCTAGTGTTCCTTGCTAAAACAGAAAGCTGGGAGCAGAACAAAGTAGTAGTCCCAGAGGAATCTAACTATGGCATTTCATAACAAAGTAAACAAACAAAACAATGTTTACTGAAGTGCTGATTTGCAACCCATGTGGATATACCATAAAATAGTGGGTTAATAATTTACTTCTGATTCAAGATGGAATATGTAGATTATTCCAAAAGAACAGCTGATAAGTCCATACAAGTTTAGGGTGTGATGTCAATCTTTTTAGACATGAGCCAGATACATAGAAGAAAATCTTGAGACAGCATTTTAAGAGTCACAGAATACAAATTTCCAAGAACAATCTAACCTATTAGTTTTTACAACATGATGATAAATCAACAAAAGAGCTAAAATCCAGGTTTAAGAAGACTTAATGAAGAACACTGTCCTCCAAGACATGGAAAACTCAGATTGCTGACCAGATGAGTGTTTTGATATAACATCTCTGATCACTTCCCTTTCCTCATATCTTTCCTTTACAAACATGTTGGGCAAAGTAGCACAAGTAGACATTTCATTAGAAGAGAAAAAAGGTATTAGTTTTTCTAAATATTTAAATGATGATCTTATGGGGTTCCTGATTAATATTAAGTGTCCTATATACTGAAACAGTCATAATACAAGAATTTTACTTCCTCGTACTCATGACCTTACCCTCATAAGATAGCCGTAGCCATCTTACACAATCATCTAAAGAGATTGGCTCATTGGTTCCAGAAGTTAGGATATTGTTAGCTGTGGACACAGTAGGAGGGAGAAGTCAAAAATTTGGGGGTCTACTATGGAGTACCAAGTACTCTGGTAATCACTTTATATTCATAGTACCTTTGATCCTCACCAATTTGAAAAATACTTGAAATTTACAAACTATCATTGTCAGCTTAAACAGTCATCTACAGACCCTATATCAACCCCTCCCTCCCTGAAGATATTAGTGGTCTCACTGTTACTCTCTCTAACACAGCATCTTCATAATTCTAGTGTGAGTTGGGTCAAGGGGTTAGGCAGGGTCTCACTATGTCCTTATTCTCCAATTTGTCTCATAAGCAGTGGGCATTACAGATCTGCACTGCTACACCTGACTTTTTAGGGTAGGCTAGCTGTTGAACCCAAGACTTCCATGTGACATCAGACTACTGAGCAGTAGCATCCAGCCTGTGATATCACAGTGTGGGCTTCTACAGTTCATCCATGTAGATGATCCTTCAAGTGGTAGAATTGTGGCCAACTTCTCCAAGGGTGTTATGTTTCACTTTTCCCCATGTACACACCACGTGAATTTTTCATAACTGATTAGTGCAACCATTCTATTATCTCAGTCTCAAGGAGCCCATATTCTGTAACTAGTGCCTTCTTTCTACCTTTCTAACTCTCTTCCTCTGCTAATTAGATTCCTGTAATTCTTCAGTCCCACTGGAACCTACCATGCAGTGATGCCCATTACCTCTCTATTCATGTCTTTCGTTACTTATTGAAATCTAGATTCCTTATCATTTAATCATTTCCTTAAATTTACCCTTCTCCTCTTTGCTCATTTCTCTTGTTTCACAATACATGTCTAACATGCTCCAGGCCACTCTGTATATTCCATGCCTATTTCTGAACAGCTGAACATGGCTTCAGAAAACAATGCACAACTATGTTGATGTATTACCATTTAAATTAATAACCTGATTTCAATCAAACCTATGTGATAGCCCTAATGTTATTTCCCAGGCCCACTTAGTTTCTCCATATCGGACTTTCTTTCTCTTCTTGCCATGGAACACCAATACCCCTTTCCCACTAGTCTCATGATATGATTATGACCTTGTTTCCTATGTCACTGAGAAAAATATATATATATAAGCAGAGACTCATCTAGGCATAGTAGCACAGACTAGTTGATTTCTAGGCTGCTAATTTTCAGGCTGAGAACACCTGGAAGGCCCAGGTATGATTATAAGCCCACTGTAAATAAGCTAGGTATGGTGATGCATACCTAGAGTCTCAGCTACTCAGGAGGCTGAGGCAAGAAAATTGTGACATAGTGAAATACTGTCTAAAGAAAACAAAGAAGAAAATCAAAGCACAACAGTATTTTTATAGGCTTTCCCTTGAAATCTCTACCTTGCATTTCTCTTTATGAATATATACGCTCCTATCTAAAGCAGTTCTTATTCCTTGCTGCTTACCCAAAAATGCCACTATAGCAGATACCCCTCTCTCCTACATCATCAGTCTCTCTCTCTACCATATCGTTGTTATGAGCATACACTCTTTTCAGTTCTTATCTTCCATCTACTCCATTTCTATCTACCTTATCAAAATTCTTTGAAAAAGATATTTATGCTGTCTTATAAGTCATTGCTCCTACATACTTCATTTAAACTTCTCATAGGGCCAGCTACTAGAATGGTGGTTAAGGCTGCTGGATCCCACATGGCTAACTTCATGGTTCAGTCCTGGATTTGGCAACTTGAGAAACATGTCAGGTACATGTATGTGCATTCCCAAAATTCTAAGAGAAGAAAAAGAAGAGAAGGGATTGTGGTATGGCCATCTTCCCTACGAAGTACTTTCTCACTGTCTCTCTCTCTCAAGCATATGTGCCCTCTAGCAAAATTAAAATAAAACAACAAAAATCTCTCATGAAGATCACAGTGGTCTCTCTGATTCTAAACCTAAATTTTGTCCTTACTTACTTGACATCAGTAGCTTTTGAGAGTTGATCACTCCCTTAAGTGTGCTGCATAATGCCTCTGACTTATTTATTAAAATTTCTTTATTTTGCTACTAAACACACACACACACACTCTCTCTCTCTCTCTCTCTCTCTCTCTCTCTCTCTCTCCTGGTTTTTCTTTTATTTGATGCCTCTCTCTCTCTCTCTCTTTTTTTTTTTTTTTTTTTGCTGGCTTATTCTCTATTTCCTAATTATTTGTTATTTGAATGCACAGAACTCAGTCCTCATACTGCTTCCTTTTCCACCTAGAGTTCAGAGGCTTTAAAAACTATCTATTTGGAGCTAGCAGATGGCATAATTCTTACGTTGCTGGACTCACACATTGTCAACCATGGTGCAAGTCTTAAAACTTACACTGGGTGGTGGGGACCAGCAGTTAGTGTAATGGCTATGCCACTGGACTCCCATGTAGTCGACCATGGTTCGCATCCCGGACCCAGTGGCTTAAAACTCACGCCAGGTGCGTGTGTGTGTGTGCCCAAGATCCTGAGAGGAGAATGGAGGAGAAGGAATTGTGGCATGGCCATCCCCCCTGGGGGGGTGATTTTTTGCTTTCTGTCTCTCTGACTCTCTCTGCCTGTCTGGCTAGCGCTTGCGCCCTATAGCGAAAACCTCTCCAAAAAAAAAAAAAAAACTTACACTGGGTGCGTGTGCGTGCATGTACATGCATGCCCAAAATCCCAAGAGGAGAATGGAGAAGGGATTTCGGCATGGTCATACCCCCTGGTGCATGATTTCTCACTTTCTGTCCCTCTGTCTTTCCAGTGAGCAAGTGTGCCCTATATAAATCTCTCTCAAAAACAAACAAAAAATATTCACCAGAAAATTTTAATTATTAGCTTGAAATCCTCTCCTTAACTTTAACAGAGTTGCAGAGATTACTTATTTGACAATTCCAGTTGAATGTATATTATAACAAATATCTCAAAGTTAATTTGAACTAATCTAAATTCCTGTACTTACCAGTCCTTCAGAAAAACCTTTATAGATTTCCCAGCACAGAGTGTTAACGCCATCCTTATAATTTCACAGGTGAGAATCCTTGGATTCAGGTCATCTCACCTCTTTTCCTTTATCTAGCATCCGGCAAGTTCTTTCGGATCTACTCCATAATATATTCAGAATATACCTCCCCTTCTTTTTTACTATCATATGATCTAAGCCACCATTTTCTTTTATCTAAATTACTGTAATGACCTCTTAACTAGACCCCTGCTTCTACCCTTATTCTTCTACAGTGTATTTTCAAAATAGCAGCTGGAGTCATCTTAACCTTATTCAGATAATTTATTCCTCTGCTCAGGACCTTCCAGTGCCTCTCTAGTTCATTCAGAGTGAAAGTCCAAGTCCTTACACTGGGCTACAAATTATAGCATTGTCTGTTATTCTCCTCACCGCCTCCCCCACCACCACCATGCTGCCCACAGCTCTGACCTCATCTCCTCACTCTCTCACTTGCTCCACAACTCTTCTCCAATACTCTGGCCTCCTTGTTATTCTTTAAACATGCCAAATTCTTTGCATTTGATATTTATTCTTTTTGGAATTCTCTTCACCTCAGATGCTCACATATATCACTTCATTTCCACCTTTAAAAATTTGCTCAAATATCGTGTCTCTTAACTCAGTCACAGTAATGCACATTAGATGCTGTTCTTTGTCAGGCTCATGCCATGTGAGAGACCCACATTTGAATCTGGCTTACCATAAAAGCAGTAAGAGACCAGCCCTGGGAACCAGCAGTTAGCATAATGGCTATGTCGCTGAACTCCCACGTAGTTGACCACAGTTCGCATCCCAGATCCGGTGGCTTAAAACTCACGCCGGGCGCGTGTGTGTGCGTGCCCAAGATCCCGAGAGGAGAATGGAGGAGAAGAGATTGTGCTGTGACCATCCCCCCTGGGGGTGATTTCTCGCTTTCTGTCTCTATGTCTCTGTCGGTCTGGTGAGCGCACTCACCCTGGTCTGGTGAGGGCCATCCCCCTATAGAAAAAAAAAAAAAAAAAAAAAAAAAAACTCTCGAATAAAAAAAGAGACCAACTCTTGGTGTGGTGATGAAGGCAGCCGTATTCCACATGTCCAACTGCACAGTTCAATTCTTACACAAAGCAGCTTGAAAAACACTCCAGGCACATGTGTCAATATGCCCAAAATCCGAAAGAAGGGAGAAATAGAGGAGAAAGGATTGTGTCATGGCCAAAATTGTACATAGATATTTTGAGAGGTGCTTCTTCACTTTCCTTCTCTCTTTCTCTGTCTCTCTCCAGCAAACACATGTGTCCTCTGCCAAGTTGCGGGGGCGAAAACAGAAAGGTAGTGTTGCACATACCTGTTATCTCAGCTCCTTGGGAAACTGAGGCAGGAAGATCACAACATAGCAAGACCCTGTTGAACACACACACACACAACACAGAAATATCACCACCCAGCAAGCCCCTCCCTAAATCGCTCTATTTAAAATTTGCCATCCATCTCCTGCATGCCAACACTCCACACCTTATTCTCATATACTTAATTATAGAATATATTATATAGGTTATTTTGTATAAATAGCATATTTAATTCTTTTCTTTTTTTTTTTTTAACGAGAGGAGTGTTTTTTTGCTATAGGGCACATGTGCTCCCCATAAAGATAGAGAGAGACAGAGAGACAGAAAGCAAGAAATCACTCCCCAGAGGAGATGGCCATGCCACAATCTCTTCTCCTCCATTCTCCTCTCAGGATCTTGGGCATACGCGCACATGCACCTGGCGTGAGTTTAAGGCTTTGGGTCTAAGACTCAAACCACAGTCAACTACGTGGGAGTCTAGCGACGTAGCTATTATGCTATCTGTCCCAATTATTTTATTTTTTAAGTATTAATTTCGTTTATCCACTCCTTCTCCCACTTCTACCAGAGGAAAACTCTTTGAAGATAAGAATTTTTATTGTGCTTAGAATTCTTTTTTTTTTTTTTTTTTGGAGAGGTTTTCGCTACAGGGCACGTGCACTCGCCAGACAGACAAAGAGAGACAGAAAGTGAGAAATCACCCCCAAGGGGGGATGGCCACACCACAATCCCTTCTCCTCCATTCTCCTCTTGGGATCTTGGGCATGCACGCACACGCACCCGGTGTGAGTTTTAAGCCACCGGGTCCAGGACGCAAACCACGGTTGACTACGTGGGAGTCCAGTGACATAGCCATTACGCTAACTGCTGGTCCCTCTGTGCTTAGAATTCTTGAAACATAATATATGTGCAATAAATACTTTTTTGTTTAAATTTTGCCAGAGGGTACATGTGCTCACTAGAGAGAGAGAGAAAGAGAGAGAGGAAAAGTGAGAAAAATATCTCCTCCACCACTACCACTATCGTGGGGAATGGTCACATTGTAATCCCTTTTCCTCTATTTCTCCTTCCTTTTAGGATTTTGGGTATGCGTACATATGTGCCCAGCATGCTTTTCAAGCTGCTGGGTCTGGGACTCAAACTGCTCCGCCAGACATGTGAGATCTAGCTACCTTAAACACCACAACACTGGCTGGCTCAATAAATACTTTTTCATGAGTCATGTGAGCTTCCATTTTACACATGAGGAAACAGATTCAGTGTAAATATAAATATAAGCCAAAAACCATAGAGCCCCCTAAAGAAGCTATGCTACAAGGATAAAATGTGGGCGTGAATATAATTTCTCAGATTCTTTTCTTCCCGCATGCCTCTGCACACTTTGCCAATTTCTTTTTATCTAGGTCTGTTTGTTTAATAGTTAAGTAGGAGCTGGAGAGTCAATGACTATCCATAATTCACATTCTCATAGCTTATTGGGATGGTTGCAGAAGAAAGAAAGAATACTTTTTATACAATTTGGTAAATCAAATGGAAACAATGAGAAAAGGAAGGGCTCTTGGCCGTTTTACAACTTCAGAGGCTAAATCTTAATAAAATGAGAGGGTGTTAGTCACACACAGAGAGAAAAAAATATTGTAAATGATAGGATTACATACACGATGTCAAAGAGGCATATAGTTGCATTCTATGTTTAGTTCCATGTTACTGGGGGATTAAAAAAATGGAATTTGATAAAATAAAAGACTTAGGCAGGAAGTATAGTCTGGATGGTGGAGAACCTTGATGCCATGCTAAGTGCCCTGGTCATGAGTCACTTGGGAATTTATCAGGGGAACTACTTGGTGTACATTGGCATTTTGGATTGCCCACTTGAAGTGGGAAACAGTGACATAGTCAACTTAGATGAAGGCCTAGACTAAGACAGCAGTAGTAAGGATACTGCTTTAAGCACTGAGCTGAGAAATATTTAAAGGAAAAGGCAGTGATTATTAGTAAATAATTAAATAGAATAAGGGGTAGGACAGGAAAGCAGTAAGGGTAATTCCAAGTTTCTTGGATTCAGCAACTGGCATAGTGTTATTAGACTAAGATATGAGATGAAAGAAAAAAGGAATGTCCTATGGCAATAACCACATGTTCCCTGTTTGACATACTGACTTCGAGATGCCTGAGGGAAATGAGGTGGTGAAACAAGTCGGGAGGTCTAAAAAGATGTCAAGACTACAGAAGTAGACATACACAGAAATGAAAGACAAACCCAAAACTGAGGAATCCCCAGTTGAAATGGCAGCAGGAGAGAAGGCTAGATAAGGAAGGACCTGCCTTGACAAACAAGAATCAAAAGTCAGAGAGTAAAAGGAAACTAAGGTAATTTAATGCAAATGACAGAGATAGAACATTTCCAAAGGGCTGAAAACATGAGAAAGTCCTTTTTGGAAAAATTAGTTTTAAAGGAATAGTGGGATCAGAATCATTAAAGAATGAATGAAAGATTAAAAATTAGAGTAATTGTCAAGAATATTGGATATGAAGAGAAAGAAAATAGAGCAATACCAAGATGGCCAAGCAAGAAGACTTTGAATACATCGTCTTTCAAATAGGGTTAGAGGATATGACCTAGACTGATATTCAGCTTAAACACACTGAGATTATCCACTAGTTATTTATGACTGGCATCAACTCTGGTTGCGTAGATTATCTATGATAACTTATTAGAATCCAAAGTCATTGGTCAATGTCCAGAGTCATTACTAAGTATTTTAAACATTATCCTTAGAGAGATAATAGGCTAAGGAGAAGCAGAAAAAGAAGGATCAAAGATATGGAAAAATGTTGGTCTTAAAAGCAGGGTCAGCAAACTATGGCCTATGGGAGAAATTTAGTCTTTTACCTGTTTTCTTATGACTCTTACAGTATGATTTACAGTTTAGATTATTGCAAAAAATATTAATAAAATAAAAAGAAGAAAGTTTCATGATACATGAAAATTTAATAAAATTGAAATTTCAGTGTCTATCCATAAAGTTTTATTGGAACACCAATACATCTATTTGTTTATATACCTTTATATTTGTACATGAGTTTATCTACATCTTCTTTCATATTAAAACAAGGATTGAGTAGTTGTGACAATGACCGTATATCTTGCTAAAACCTAAAATAGTTATTGACTGGCCTATTACAGAAAAACTTGTTGACTTCTGATTTATAGTATCATTCTGAGAAAAGGGAAGGAGTAGAAGTTAAAGAGAGAAATAAATTAGGTCAAGGGCACATATAGGAGAATTTTGGCCTAGAATAGAAAAAAGGATGCTTCATCCTATGAAACTGGGAGAAAGGGTGATAGGACTGTGCAAATACAAACGGGTTTGTAGATGTTACAGGAGGAAGAGGTGGGAATCCCCTCTCACAACTATACACCCCATGCTCTAAGTTAAATGTGTTTGCTGTCATTGATCATGACATTTTAGAGGACAAAAACTGTGTCGTATTCATCTCTGCCCCCTACGGTTTTCAACACGGTGCCTTTCTTTCAACCACTCTCACTAAATATTTAATCGAATCCCAGGTGAAACTCTATTATAAGCACATTCCTAGAAACCTCTGCCCTTAGATCCTTGCATTTAATTCTCTTGCTATCGAGGCCTACATTTATTAAAGTTTGGTGTTATGTTTAGAGGTGTGAAGAAAATGGAAGCAGACTTTTCATGTAGTTCATTTTAACTTCACTCAATGCAGTCAATATAGTCAGAGTTAATATTCTTATTATAATTGGCCATTTTTTTCTTTTTTCAGCCTAAATACGTCTATAAATCATTAGAGATTTCAGAAAGAAATGCTATACAAATACAAGATATTAATGCTGAATTTTTAAAAACTTCCAACAATGTAAAAAGACAGTAAGAACCACAAAGGGAGTTGAAAAGTTAAGAAGGAAAAATAAAACTATTGTGGAGTACAAGATATGATAATACTTTGCTATGTTATTCGGCCAGCAGAGTGGGTTTTAAGAGTCCGAATTTTAGTATCCTTTAGTCATACACTACCCATTCAATGTCATTGTAGTTTCTTACACCTGTTCATAAAAATATTTCTAGCTTGGACCTTAAAAGTATTTAAATTTGTAATTGTTATTAAAGAGTTTTCTTAAAGAAAAAAGAACAATCTATATGACCAGCTTGAATTTACCTTTGATCATGACATGCATTTCCAAGAGTTTTACAGACATCACTGAGCAATTTCTTCTGCCACTAGGGAAAACTATTATTTATACCATTTAAATTGATACTCCTTCTTTAAAAAAAATTTTTTTAAGGAAAGAAGTCTATTATTCCAACATTTAAAATTCTAGATAAAAAGAGTTGTAAAAAGCAAATACACACACACACACACACATATTCATATGAATATACATGTATTCATCCCAGCTAATCAAATCACCAGCTCTCTCTTAGTTGCTTAAAAAGTAGACAGCATATATGGGAAATTGCCAATAATTTTACTTATTACTTAATCTAGAGTGAATGTGAAAATTAATTTTGAAGCATCCAGTTATCTCATTTCCTTTACTCCCCCAATAAATCTCTGCAACTCCAAAGGGAGCTATGTATGTGATGATCTATAATATTCATTTTGGCACGCCCATCTTCATCATTATTCTAGTAGGTGTAGATTGCTAAAAGGGATACTTGAAAGTGACTGATACTGGTGGTAGAGTTCCCAATGACAGAGAATATATCTATGCATTCAACATATGACATAGTCGTAACTAGGCATTTTTTTTTTTAAACTTTCATGCCTTATCCTCTGCAAACTCATCTAACACATTGGGAGCATGGCATAGATCTACCCAGAGGCTATTGAAAGAAAGATAAAGAGAGAGAGAAAAGTATAGAGATGAAAAAAAAAAAAAGGCAAATTATTTCACCTGTTAACTCATATGGGAATTGGAGTGTGGGAGTTTTAATTTATTCTTTCTGTTTTCACTCTATTTCAACAAATACAAAATTTTTATTCTTTGGTGCGGAGCTTTGCCACTTTCTTCAATAAATCATTCTGGTATTAAGAAAACAACAGTACTTGATGCGTGAATGTGAGAGAAACAGCAAGGAAAATACAATTTGCCAACTGTTGGTCTCTATTGGTCTAAGTGTTCTCTTAGGGTCACCTATTCTAACAGTACTAGATTTCTCATAGATACAATCTAGTAGAAATTGGACCCAGTCTTGGGTTGAGCTTGCTTTTTACTAAATATCTTGCTTTTGGCTTAGTTTTTGTTTTGCTTAAAAGCTAAGCAAATGAAAAACATTTAAATACATTAGACCAAAATACATGTCAGGAAACTAACTTTTATTAAATTAACAAAACACAATAGCAGACTATTCTTATGAGTACCAGGTCATTCATGAATAAAGAAAGAAGATGGTGATAAAACTAATAATTTTACTTATGAGGAAAATCAGGCTCTATTATTGCCATCTAGTTTTGACACATTTGAATTTAAAGTACTGTAACTATATCAACAAATCTGTAAGAACTAATGGAAAATATATTAAATGTGCATTTAAGTCATTTTCCTATTCTCTTATTGTCTCATACTATGGAATTACTTTTCTTCAAAGTAGCAGACTTTTATTTTTATTCATTTTAATACAAAGACAAAAGATTACAATTAGTCCTTATTTTGGGGTCTTCAAAAAAGTCATGACATATTTTTTTTGCATAGAAAAACAAAAAAATGTGTTATGAGATTCTCGAGGACCTAATATTTTCCTTAAGAAGTTCACAAATGCTAGTATTATTTTGCCTGAGAATTTCTCACTTGTTAAATAGTGGTATGATGGAATTCTTCCCTAAAAAATTTTTAATGGGATTATCAATTTTAGATTGTATAGATTTAGTCCTCTGTAGAGGCAGAAAAAATTACTCAGGGACTTTGGTAAAGACATTTTGAAAATATTGGGCACACATGCACAAGCTCCGGGGTGAGTTTCAAGCCACTGGCTCCACAACTCAAACTGTAGTCAGCCATGTGGAGTCCAGCAATGTAATCATTATGCCATCTGCTGGTCCTGTGTCCATCTTTTTCTTGCATCCTTTCCTCTTTCATGGTACTCTATGGGTAACCCAATAAGCTATATACATCTTTTCTCTTTGCCCTGAAGCCCCTTGGTTCCCTCCTTCCATACAGCCTCCACAGCTTTCTCATCTCCTATGATATGTCCACCAAAACTTGAGAAGCATGACTACTGCACTTTGCAGAATTTGCTACCAAATTGAGCTTGAGTTATTCGAAAAACTCTTTTTGATAAGAAGGAATACTGTAACTAGGTGGCAAAGCACTATCTAAAAGAAAAGCTCAAAATGTCTTTGTACAAATTTGTCAGCTACTTGATCAGATATGAAATACAAGTTTGTATGATAACCCAGACATTCTTCATTTCTTTTTTTTTAGAATTATTTTATGTAACTTTATTTATATGTTCTAATTTGACAACAGAGAAGGACAGAGAGAGAGATAAGAGAGAGAGAGGCTAGGTCAGAAAGCAAGCTGCCAGATCTGGGACTCAAAACACAATCAACCATGTGAGAGTCCAGTGCCCTTAACCACCCTGCTGCCTGCCGACCCTAGACTTTCTTCATTTCTATACTTGTTTTGCAGATTTACTTACTCCTTTACTGACATGCTTTCAACATTTAAACTGTTTGTTTCAGGACCAGCAGAGAGTGTAATGGTTAAATTGCTGGACTCCCATGTAGTCAAACACAGTTTGAGCCTGGACGTGGCAACTTAAAACTCACGTCCATGTGTGGGCAGGTATGCCCAAAATCCAAAGAAGAGAATGGAGAGGAAGGGATTGCACCAGGGCCATCCTCCCTGGTGGTTATTTCTCACTTTCTGTCTCTCTGTCTCTCTCTGTCTCTGTCTCTCTGATGAGCAAATGTGCCCTATCACAAAAATCTTTTTCTAAAAAAAAAAAAAGACAAAAACAGTTTCACTAGTGTTCATAATGTGACATGATTTAGCTCACTGAAGCTTTGTTTGAGAAGCAAAAATGCTTTTATTATTATTTAGTTATAACATTCTATTTTCACTTTGTACATTTAGAACCAGAAAACATGTCTTTAAATACTACTAATTTCTTTCACATATGATATATAATTCTTTACATCCCTTACTAAGGTCTACTACTTGTCAAATTCTGTATTTAATAAAATTTAATTTTTTCTGCAAATAATTTAAAAAAACAGAATAATTGAGTAAAAAAGAAAGCACTAACCTAATACAGGAAAGTGACCACTTAAAATCTTTAGGTCCTCTGTTTCTCGTCAATAAAATGGGATAGTTACAAGTGGTCCTTCTACCTTGCATGGCTGCTTTAAAAATGAAAGCAAATGTTTTCAACTTCTCAGGAGAAAATTCAAGTCCAACAAAAGGCTGAACATACTGAAATTAAGAAACATAAACCTTTTAAAAGGATATATAAAACTGGGCTCATAAAGTGAGAATGATTTAGACCTTCCTTTTATCCTCTCCAAGAATGATATCCTACTTTTCTAATTCAGTAACATTTTTTCTGTTTGTTCTGTGTTCTTGATATTCTACAAAAAGTCACTTCAATTTCAGAGATTTGTTCATTGAACCCAAAATGGACCGTTGGCTTGAAATTTATTTTTCCCCTCTCGAAAAAAAGAAAAAGAAAAAGAAAAAGAAAAGAAAGAAGACCAGCAGTGTAATGGCTATGTCGCTGGACTCCCGTGTAGCCAACGTGGTTTAAGTCCCGGATCTGGTGATTTAAACTCACATTGGGTGCATGTGTGTGCATGCCCAAGATCCCAAGAGGAGAATGGAGGAGAAGGGATTATAGTGTGGCCATCCCCTCTGGGGGGTGATTTCTTGCTTTCTGTCTCTCTGGCAAGAGCACGCGCCCTATAGCAAAAACCTCTCCCCCAAAAAATGTACTTTCTCTGTAAATACTCTAAAATTACCTTCACTTTCTTTTCTATGAATTTAATGTCAATATTCCTAAAATTGCTATAATACAAGGTCACATTATAATCCTTTGTCCTAGAACATTCTCCACAACAAAACTGAAATTTTAATATTTTCCACAAAACAGTATACCCTTTGCCTCAACAGAAAAGGATAGTTGTGACAAACCAAAAACAGTAAGGAATTTCTTTGTAAAGCCTTTTTCTGTTTTGTTTGTTGTAGATTTGATTGGCAATGGGGTGGAATTTTTGTTATCAGTATCTCAACTAATAGTTTCTATATTAAAAATTATTAAAGTCCAGTGTAATTAATACTGAATGAATAAGAATAAAAGTACTCTCCTATATATATAATATTAATTACTACAAAGACATTTTAATCTAACTTAAATCGTTAAATATATGCCATGAATTGACAGAAAGCTTCTATTGACAGAAAAACATCTTAAAATGACTTCCATCTTGGCAGATGTATTGATCCCAAAGCGAAGATGATTGTGAAGGCCTATTAGCAAACCTGAAAAACCCCTGTGTGCAACTGTCCCTACTCAAAAAGAGATCTGTCTGTGACTCTGGGGAGACTATAGTAGATAACCAAGTGTGTGCTAAATCTCAAGACCTGCTCTTGGACAGAAAGACAGCTTGAAGCACATCTTTTCTGCATTCAAAGGCAAAGGAAGGGAGGGAGAAAAGTTGTTGACAATAGGAATGGTAATGATGATTAGTGCTTGAGAAAAAAAAAAAGCCAAGAAGTTTTATCAGTAGGAAAAATTTTTAACAAGGCTGAGAATGTGATACCAGCTGTGGAACAGCTGCAAGAGGGGAAACATTGCAAGACATCTTGTCTGATTCAATTCTTACAATCCTGTTTTTTGGGGAGAAAAAAGTGTATGCATTATCTCCAATGTTTCATCTCTTTTATTTAAACAAGCTCAAAAAATACAAACTGGAAGCCAGCATTAAACATAATTCTGTCCTCTGGACATGTAGATTTTACCAGCTTTATCAAACATTCTGAAGACAGTTATCTCAAAGCTTATGTACACTATATGTCTGTATTCTAAAAACACTTCAACAAGAACTTGTTTAATAACGTTAAGCATCTCTAATAGGAAAGGCTTGTGAGGGGTTCTAAGGATATAGGTAAGAATAAGACAGGACCTTTTAAATTTTATTATTATATTTTTCATATTACATTTAATCACATATATCTTTACAGTGTATAACTTTTCTTTTTCTAGCATAATTATCATGCCTATCCATCAGGTCTTTTTCTTGAGACTCTAGTTGATAGGAAGAGCTCATCTGATGAAAGAGAGAACAGAGAACCACCTTACTCCTACTTCTGTTATATATACTGAGAATGGATTTTTTTAAAGAGATTTTGCTATAGGGCTCATGCACTTGCCAGAGAGACAGAGAGGAGAGAAAGCGAGAAATCAACCCCCAGAGGGGATGGCCACACCACAGTACCTTCTCTTCTATTCTTCTCTCAGGATTTTGGGCACTCACACTCATGCACCCAGCATGAGTTTCAACCACCAGGTTTGGGACTTGAACCACTGTTGACCATGTGGTAGTCCAGCACCTTAATCACTACAGCACCGTAGTGTCCCCGAGCATGGATTTCTATACCAGACTATTTTTAACCAAAGATATATTAGACAATACAGATTAAAGCTACTCTTCAAACTGTTGCCTGGGAAATACTCTTCAACTGCGTAACGACTTCTTTTTTTTTTTCAGCATACAATTAATATCCGTAGCAAAATGCACTGATAGTATGTTTAGGTTCAGAAATCTTCAGCATTAGGTCTTCCTGAGATAGTAAGATAGCAAGAAACAAGAGTTCAACTGCTGGATTTTTTTTCCCCTCCCAGGTACTCTCTGAACATAAGGGAAACATAGTGTAAAGATGTAATATTTTTCCAGCTAGACGCTTTCATCCCAAGCATCCCCCCCCCCCTTTTTTTTGGGGTTAAATTTCCAGACCATCTGCTGATCCCTCCATTTTTTTTTTTTTTTTTTTTTTTTTAGCACTTCAAGTCCTTTCTTTAATTTAAACACATACCACATTTCCCTAGCACCCTTACCATTTTTTGTGAAAATACGATGTCTCCCTCCCAGGCAAGTAAACTAATTAATCATAATGTAGGACTTGGCAGCTGGGTCAGTAGTGTCACTCACTGACACCATAATATGTACTTCCCACCACCCTTTTTGGTCCATCGCCACCTAGAGAAAGAGTGGGAGTAGATATGTGAACCTCCTTGTAATTAGTGAATTTAGAAAAGCAGTCTAGTGTGTGGTTACTTGAAGAAAATGTTAAAGAGGAATCTGTTCATCAATCAAAAGCAATCTGGTCTTTAGAGAGCCTAGTAGACAGCATGGCATCAAGCTTCGAATCCAGCCCAAGGAGGGGGTATGAAAACAGAGATCAATTTTCTTGATATCCAAAGCTTAAACTTACAGCCGTTAAAATGCTTAAACAACATTCTTGTTTTTAAATATTTTCCAAATTGTTATATTTACTTTAGGATAACTAACTCAAATACAATGACAATTTTAATATTATTAAATTTCATATTGTATTGGTAACAAAATTTGTAAAGTATAAAAAAGCCAAAGTAGAAAATCAAAACCATTTATTACCTAATTCTAAGAGATAATTTTTTCAATGGTTTTAATTATATGTTTCCAATTATTTTGTTATTATATATTTAAAATACTGAGACTATAATATACATATTGTTGTATACTCACATGTAACCCCTTAATTCCTTTATATTCTTCTCTAACCTTCTATACATATAACGCATGATCGTATTTGTATTTTTAGTAATTTTTTCCACTGACTTTTATTTTGTGTTTTATTTTTTGCATAATCCTAATTATTCTGATTTTAATCATTAACTGATTTTTTACTGCATTGCTAAATACATGTTAAGTATTGGATCGTCAGGAAAATCATGACGCATTTTTGCATAGAAAAAATACATTACTTTCATGACAACCTAATATATTTAGGTGATTTCAAATATTATTGTAAGTGTGGTTTCTTAAAATATCTTCGTATTTCAAATCTGCATTCTTCTTACAGTCCATTAAATCATAAATTTTTGCTGCCATCTGGTTCCACAGTGGCTGTGGAATATAGTACATTGGAGTGATACAGCCATAGGTTTCCTATGTCAAAGAAACAGTAAAATTGTAAAGTCATCCCACTGCGAGTGACTGGGAA
>NW_006160197.1:186454-191690 GCF_000334495.1 Tupaia belangeri chinensis | reverse complement strand
AGCAGTATAATGCCCAGTTTTGTTTCAGCCATCATAATTGTGTATTCCATAAATAATCATTAGTAATTAAAGAGGCAAAGATCCAAATCATGCCATGGCCTACAAAGAGTAGCAGTTGCTGTAGTATCCATGGTTCTCAACTAACGTTACCAAGGGTCATGGTATTCCGATGAAATATGTATACACTTCCCTCTGTTCTTGATCCCACATGGAATTTCTTACTCATATAAGAGGTTCTTAGAGTATCTAGATAGAATTTATTAAAACTATAATCAAACTTGTATTTACTACTTTATTTAGAAGGCTATATTAGTAAAACTATTTTCAATAAATGACAATTTTTTTGCTTTCCTTCAGTGACATGCTAATGTTTTAAACTAATACAGGTATGAGAAGAATAGCCATCCTTA
The DNA here is from genome assembly GCF_000334495.1 of Tupaia belangeri chinensis. Taxonomy (NCBI): domain Eukaryota; kingdom Metazoa; phylum Chordata; class Mammalia; order Scandentia; family Tupaiidae; genus Tupaia; species Tupaia belangeri. The sequence goes on along the minus strand of NW_006160197.1, from coordinate 191,280 downwards.
GCCAGACCACCCAGATTAATCACCACAACCTTCTAATATGAAGGACCATGTATGTACTATGATAATGTGTACATAACAATCATATACTACTGTAATAAGGCTGTGTAATTTTCCTCCCAGAACCAAATAAAAACCAGAGCCAAACATGCTTGGATCATGGTTTCGTGTAATAGTGCTCTTTGATAAAAATAGACATGCATAATGAATACTAAACAGGAAGCTGACTGTATGAAAAAAAAAAAAGAAAGAAAATGCATGCTTCATATCTAAGAAGCCAGACACTAACATTAGTAGCAAGCCATGGAATTAAGCTCATTAAAACATTTGCCTAAAGGTGAAATCTAATTTATTTCTTGTATTTATTCATGTTGTATGATTAATATAAAGCATGGACGTGGATTTTCTGGCCAGGAGGATGATTTTAATCTGCATTGAAGATATATATAGTTTTCTTACCTGAGCTTCACAATTAGGTTCAACCGATGATATTTCAAATTTGAAGTTTTGTTATGTAAAAGGGCAGTCACTATTTTATTCTCTCTTAACCTTTAATTGGGTCACTGAGTACAATTCTATATTCTTAACACTTAGCTGTGTTGGGGATGATTTTGTGTCTGAGCTCATAGACAGAATCTATGGGTCTGTCTTCTTCTAGGCTGTCTCTCCAAGTTATTCTCCTCGGGGCCTCCAGAGCTACTTAATAAAACACAGTAGTAATCGAGCCCCTTAAATACTCTGTATGACTACGGACTGATTCTAAGATGAGTTTCGAACATCCCTGCATTACAAGCGCACAAGCTCAACAAGATCAAACAACCTTACCATTTTCAGAGTGAATATTTTAGTTTCTTTCTCATATAAATTAGTCATGCCTCAAAATCGGTATATAATCTAGCCCTTCTGCCTAGAATATTATTTTCTTTTCCACAAAAGAATTCCTATTCATCCCTTAATATTTATTTTCCATGTCAACTCTTCAGAAAAGCCCACCATACCTACCTTAGGTGAGAGCCTCGCAGTAGTGTCACACTTGAGTAAAGCCACACTACCTGAATTTGAATATTGACTCTCATTTGGCAAGTCACTTAACCAGTCTATGCCTCAGCTGTCTTGTCTATAACATGGAGATGGCTTATTATGATGTTTGCAGGAGTTAATTAATACATGTGAAACACCTTGGTCTTAGTAAGTATTTGATATCTATTAGCTGTTTTTACTTATTTATTTATTTATGTTTAGAGGTTTTTTGCTATAGGGCATGTGTGCTTGCCAGAAAGACAGAGAGAGACAGAGAAATAGAAAGCGAGAAATCACCCCCCAGGAGGGATGGCCACACCACAATCCATTCCCCTCCTTTCTCCTCTTGGGATCTTGGGCACACACTCACAAGCGCCCAGCGTGAGTTTAAGCCACCGGGTCCAGGACTCGAACCGCGGTCGACTACATGGGAATCCAGTGACATAGACATTGTGCTAACTGCTGGTCCTGTTAGCTGTTTTTAGATAGTATTGTTTGTTTATATCTTTACATCCTCATATACTCTTCCATTATAGATCTTATTCCATGATGTTGTAACTATCTCTTTCATCTGTCCCTGCCTCTTGAGAGCCATTTAACTCGCAGACTGTGACTTACTCATCAATCTAAAGGGTGAGAACTCCAAAACTAGGTCTGAGCTTATGGCATTCAGTGAATGTAAAATGAATAGAGGTATAAAAAATGAATGAATGCCCCCAGATAAATAATACACTATTTCTCTTTGTTTCTGATATACAAATCAAATATATTAATTCTATTAGCCAAGCATGTGTGAGTTTATGTTGGTGGAATAAATAGATGAAACTCTTTTTCTTATGCCTTGATCCCCAAAGCAGTGTTGTAGCCTTTTTATTGTTTTGTTTTGTTTTATTTTGTTTTTAGGTTTTTGCCATAGGGCAAGTTTGCTAGCCAGAGACAGAGAGAACAAGGGAGAAATCCTCCTCCCTCCCCCCGGGTGAAGAGAAGAGGACAGAGAGAACAAATAGAGAGGCATGACATTAGTGGGACACGGATATGGCTTATGACCTGTTGGTGACAACGTGTATAGTATTCTTGACCAGGTTGGTCTGAGAAGTATTTCATCATGGGTAAAGTCTTTTTACAAGCAAAATGAGAAATAGTGATTGACTGGTTAAAAAAATAATTGGAATAATAATGATAATAATGATCGGGAGAAACAATGAAAAGATGTTGAATGATGAAGTGGGAATTTTAATGTCTCTGTACTGACTGACATGCATGGCATTCCCTTTTGAAAAAGCAATATAATACACTGTAAAGTTATATGCAATTCAATGTAATATAAAAAAGATTATGATGATAATAAATAAATAAAATTTAAAAAAAAGAAAAAGAAATCCTCCCCCACCCCCAGGGGAATGGTCATGTTACAATCCCTTCTCCTCCCTTCTCTGGGGATTTTGGAAATGTACACACATACACTTGACACAACTCTCAAGCTGCCAGGTCGGGACTTGAACCACAGTTGGTCATGTAGGAATATAGTACTCTAACAACTACATCAAGTCCTTTCAGTTTTTATGCCACCTTCCCATTGACTTGGAAATGCCATCAATACTATTATTATTATTCTTTTTTACCTGCTTAGTTCATTTTTGAATTTAGCATACACTATTTTACTCCATATTTTATTTTGTCCCAGGTTAGACATCCAATTCAGCATGAGAAGAAATTATTATAATCAAGTATGATGATCACTAAGAAATAAATATATTTTGTGTGTTCCCAGAAAGGATGTTTGCTTTGTTATTCTTTTCTCCTGAAAAATGCTGTTTTCTACTGTCTTTGTATTGAAATAGTATGAGGGATGGGTGTAAAAATCTGGATGCTTTCTTCTTTGGGTCACGTAGCATAAAGACTACCCTACAGCCATGTTCAATTGATTTATGTACACATCGTAGGTTCAGTGGCAGCAATTTTAGAGCTACTCCTACTACTTAACCTGCATCATTCTGAGTGGCCCTTCACTAGCTGCTTAACCTAACATGTGCTTTGGCAGTCTAATGTTGAAATAGAATGAAAAATCAAGAGGATAAAACTCCAGCAAGCTCGTTTACTTTGAAAAGCAAGGTGTGTGTGTGTATGTGTGTGTGTGTGTGTATGTGTGTGTGTGTGTGTGTATGTGTGTGTGTTGTGTATCTTATTTTGCTTACCCAAAATTATCTGCTTTTTATCTTTATGTAACTAGGATATAGCTTTCTTTGCCCCACATTTTTTTTTCTTAACTTAGGAATCAGGCAGAAGGAAAAGATACAGATATTTTATGTTGTGCACATTATTTTTTAAAGATTCTGTTGTTTTAGTTACTTACAACTTCCCCCACACAACACTTACAATACTTAATATTAACAATTGTTCACAATATTTGAAAGTTAGCAAACCAAGGCAATATAAATAAAAATAACTGTGAAAATACTGAATTTGTCTAACAAAGCTTCAATTAATACTTCCTACTCATAAATCTACTTGGTAGCAGAAGCATTAAATCATTGAATTCTTTTTTTTTTTTTAGAGAGAGTTTTGCTATAGGGTATGTACACTTGCTGGAGAGACAGAGAGAGACAGAGACAGAAAGAAAGAAATAATCCCTGAGGGGGGATGACCACACCACAATCCCTTCTCTTCCATTCTCCTCTAGGGATTTTTGGCACGCATGCACACTTGCCCGGCATGAGTTTTAAGTTGCCAGATCTGGGACTCGAACCACGGTTGACTATGTAGGAGTCCAGCAACATAACCATTACAATATCTGCTGGTCCCAAACTACTGACTTTTTTTTTTGGAGAGGTTTTTGCTATAGGGTGCATGTGCTCGCCAGACAGACGGAGAGACACAGAGAGACAGAAAGCGAGAAACCACCCACCAGGGGGGATGGCCACACCACAATCCCTTCTCCTCCATTCTCCTCTTGGGATCGTGGGCATGCATGCACATGCACCCAGCGTGAGTTTTAAGCCACCAGGTCCGGGACGCGAACCATAGTCACCTACATGGGAGTCCAGCAACATAGCCATTACACTAACTGCTGGTCCCCCAAACTATTGACTTTTAAGGCTATAAATGAGATCTGAGAATGGTTTGTTCAAGTAATTTTAAATAATCTTTCTCTATAATGAATTTTTTTCTCCTCTTTCTTCAATCACTGTCTTTAGTTCAGAACATCATTGTTTCTTACCCTATCCTCTCATAAGACCCCTGTTCCACTGGCCTAGTCACTCGACTGCCTTGGTGTTTTGCTTTGGTCATGACTTTGGCCATACCTCTTCTCTTACTCCATGGTGACTTCCTATCACCTTACTTGTTATAAAAACTTCTTCACCTCAAATTTCTGTACACACCAAGAGGGAGCACCAAACTTTCATTTTGTCCTTCAATTTTCCAGCATATACCTAAATCTCCTGGCACTGAAAGCTCTTTTAAGTTCCTCTCATTATAGTTAGTAAAGCTCTAGCCCTTGTTTCTGGGATTCCCTCAAAGTACCAATTTGTAAGTAGGAATTTCTCTTGGAGTATCTATGCAGTAGTCCCTCTTTAATTAGCTTCACTTTCTACTATTTCAGTTACATGCAGTCAACCACCACCTGAAGATAAGGACAGTGCAGTTACAATAAGATATTTTGAGACACAGAGAGACTATACTCACATAACTTGTTTTTCCCTGTATTAATTTGGTAGAGGGCATGTGTGTTCCCCAAAGACAGAGAGAAAGAGAAAGGTAAAGTGAGAAAGCACGCCCATAGGGGATAGTGATGGTGCAATCCCTTTTCC
>NW_006160197.1:185805-186423 GCF_000334495.1 Tupaia belangeri chinensis | reverse complement strand
TCTCGGATTTGGGGCATGCATACACATGTACCTGTTGTGTTCTTCAAACTGCAAGGTCCAGGATTCCAACTGTGCATTTGGCCATGTGGGATCAGCTGCCTTGGCCACCATGCCAACAGCTGGCCCCCACTAACTTTTTTTCTTTTTTACAACATAGTGATATAATTGTTCTAGTTTACTGTTATTGTTGTTAATCTCTTCCTGTATCTAATTTAAAAATTAAAATTCACCTTAGGTACATATGTAGGGGGAAAAATAATAGTATACATGAAGTTCAGTACTATGTGCAATTTCAGGCATCTTCTAGGGGTCTTGAAACATATATCCTGAGGATAACTGAGATCTACCATGTGTGGATTCTCCAGCATGGGAGGATTGGGATAATAAATCCTCTCATGTGTCTATCTCAAGCCTCCTGGAGAGAGTGTCCCAAGAAGCTCAAAGTGGAAGGTGCAAATTTTTAACCTTGGAATTTCTAAAACATCATTTCTGCAGCATCTGTAAGTTAAAAAAAAACCATGAAGGCCAACTAGGAATAAAAGGCAGGGAAATTAGGCTCTACCTCTTGATAGAATGAATAGCAAAGAATTTGCTGCATGTAATACATATATATATATA
>NW_006160197.1:180706-185480 GCF_000334495.1 Tupaia belangeri chinensis | reverse complement strand
CATATATATGTATATATGTATATATATAATTATATATATACATATATTATATATGCACACACATATATGCATATATACAATATTTTATTATGGGAGAAATATTGGCTCTTCTAGATCGTAATAGAAAAAAACCTATGATAATTTACAATTTGACACTTGATAAATGATTCTTAATTATAACAATGATTTCTCTGAATTTAAGAAAATAAATTTTATTGGTTACACATAAGATGAATATTCAGTCATTACAATATTCAAACTTTAAAAAAGTCCTTACATTACCACTTCCCATAACATGTTTAGCACTTTTTTAATAATCTTTTTGGTTTTGGAGCTATGGAATCTATGATCTTCTTGATGACAGTGTGTATTTTATTTTTATATTCCCAACATCTGTCTCAGAGCTTGGTACATGGTAACCTCTCCATAAATGTTTGCTGAATTGAATTGAATTCATCCAGAATTTTGAGGCTGGCATGGCCAACTTATTGACTCCTCTGAACGTGTTGTGAAGGAGGATGAAATGTACCAAGGGATCCAGCATGATCAAGGATGAATCCATTAGGAAGTACTGGTATATTTACTGCTAAATAGGGTTCCAGGAAATGCAGGTGATGATGTCACTGACTCTTCCTCCATGTTGTCTAATGTTCAAGAGATCAACCATTTTGCATAAATGTATGCCTAGTTTACTGAAAGATCTGGAGAGCAAACATTCTATATTACTTTTTTTTTCTTCTGGATGACTTTTGATGAGCTTCACTTATTCTGTAGAAAAGTAGAGCAAACAAATGATTCTATGATGTCTCCTTGTCTGAAGGGGGAAAACAAAGAGTCATTAATAAGAATTGAAAATTTTTTTTATTTCAGTTTTTAATATGGCAAAGTATTATAAACTAAAACACCCTTTTAACATTGGATAGAATTTGCTTCTTTAAGTTGTGATCTTGTGTTTCTCTGTTAATTTCAAATTTAGAGAACTTTTGGCTGATGAGACTATTATATAAGCTGAGGCACTGTTGTTTATTGCATAACGTGATGTAGTTACGCTGTAGTTCCCTTGCCATGTCACTGACATAGAATTCCAGAATTCTGATTGAAAGGATGGGCATATTTTGTAACTTGTTTAAATCCATAGGCAATTTTATGAGTTTGCAAATTACTTCTTAAATTTTTTTCTATTTTTTTCTGCATATAGAAAAAATTAGTTCTTGTTACCTGAGTCCCATTTGCTATATGTTTTTGTCTGGACTATTAGGATAATTCGTTTAAAAATTCTTTTAAACAAACATTAGAAATTTATATAATATCTTTTAATTTTATTGATATTAGTTGGTAATATCTGGTAAAATGAATTTAGGGAATTGAAATATAAAAATATTGCTATATATTTCCTTGACTTGTTTTTCAGACTTTTTCTGTTCCTGTCTTACATGTTTGAAAACTAAGGCATAAAATTCTGGAATAACTCACAGGTCATTTAAGACAATAGTAGGCCGGATGAGATTATTACTGTCTCATGATTCATTCTAGCTCTTTCTAGATCTCCTTAGCTCTGGTGTCCACCTTTAAATATCTTTTCAACATTGATGAATTTAATAGGATCTTATGTTTAATACATCAAGTTTATAGACTATAGTCTCCCCACTAGGGACCCACATTTTTACTGGTAATTTGTTTTAATTGCTAGCTATTTTTATACCCTAGCATTTATTTATAGTTTCTTTTTACTGTTTATTTCTTTGCACACATACATGGTAACTTCACAAATACTTGATTTTTTTCCCCAATGTTTACCCTTTGTCCCCCACCCAGTCCCATCTCCTAAAACTTGGAAGTAACTTATTTTCTGCTGATCCTTTCCTTCCATTTGGCAACCATTTTAATTCACTGTTTTGAAGTGATGCAGTAAGAGAAAAATGGCTGCCTTTTGTTTATTTCCTTGTACATTAGCATGATGACCTTATCAAAGATATTAACTAGAATATACATCTTTAAGAACCCAGAGGTACACCACATACCAGGAATACTTTGTATTCCTTTTTTTCTTTTAATGCCCCAAGGTTCTGTAGCTTTAGGATAGACCTTGTGTGCAGAGGAAAAAATGAACATGAGCATTTTGAGACAAATGCTTTAAGATGGTGACATTTAAAATATATCTGAATATTTCTTTCAATGTAAAGAAAGTGCACCAAAAGGTATTTATTTAAGTCATGAAGCATTCTAGATCAATGTTAATCCTATAAACAGTATTGTGAAGAAAAATGTTAATTGATTGTATTTAAAGACTGAGCTATTTAGCCACACTTGCCTATTCTGGTTTAAGATTATATTTAAAAATTTCAACTAACACATACAAAAAATTTGCATTATAATGTTCTTCCCCGAAATAATTTCTAATTAATGGAAATTATAAGCAGGCATGTGTATAAATATGTACACATAGATGTAGATTAGATGTGTGCATGTATATTACTCTTTTTAAGATTAATTACTGAATTATTTACAAGCACTCTTAAAATGTAAATATATCTAACCATAGAGAAAATTTATTTTTTGATCTTCAATTTTGGTCCTTTTGACTTTCTCATCTGTGCTCTTTGTAGCACTTTCCATGTATTTGTCATAAAATTTTCACTGAGGCTCAACAAGCAACAAACTTTCAATTTACTAATTTAATTTAGATAGACTATTAAAAAAATAAGAAATTGATTCTTTTCATCAAATTCCAATAACTAAATAATTGTTAAATTTGGAAATCTACAATCCATTTTCAAATTTTGAGAAATAATTTTAGGCAATTAAAATATTTTTAGAAAGATAATCTGACTATACACCCACACATTATGTATGTATATTAATGCAATATCTATGCAGCAGAAAATTCTTGTAAATGTTGAGTAGTCATCTCTGAAGCTACTTGTTCACAGTGAAATCAGATAAGGTAAACCATATGCTTTATTGAAGTAAGCTGTCTAAAATAAGTTACTGCAATTTTAAGAATTAATATGAGCCATATGTCCTTTAGATATTTAAATTGAAATCTTCATTGTTCTTTTAAGTCAGCTGTTCTAGGAATGTGTCATCTTTTAAGAAGATAAATTAATCATCTACCTCATTTATATACATCAAAAAAGAGACTTACCCTCTCATCTTCCTTATAAAAAATATAATTATGAGTCTATTTTTATTCACATATACTATCTTTTAGTGATTGAGATTTTTAACTGTGGAGATTTTGAAGAAAATATTCTTGTAATTTTAGAGAAAAACCTCAAAGAAAAAGAAATGCCAGCAATCAAAAGGTTAAAACATAATGTCAAATCATTCAGTTGAGCAAAGCTCTTTAATAACATTTGTGCAAAATACTTTCAGAAATCATAAGGTAGGAAATGGCTTTCTGCAAGTGCCCCTTCCTCTTATTAAAATAAAATCTAGTTAACTTCTTTTGAATGTTTGCTCAAACGTTTTCTATAATAATAATAATAATAAAATCTGTGAAGGGATTTCCATAAGTTGTGCTGCATTAATGACTTAGAGCAGCTTCCTAATCTGTTATTCCTTCCTCCTGGTAGACCTCAGCTGATAAAAATATCCATAGACACAGTGAAGTCAGTGGCACGCCTGGCTTTCTCAGACAAAACTCCATGTGATCACATATAGGCAGCCTCAGTGAGGCTGATGCCGTGCAGCAAGCAGTAGGTAATGAGTCTTTGTGCAGAGTGAAGCTCTTGTCGCTGAACAATAAAGCATATGGTACCAGCAATAAAACACAGAGCTGGGAAATTTAAGAAGATTCCGCTGAACTAGGAAGAAACTGTGCCTTCGGTGATGCTGACACACATTATAAAATGATAATCAATTTATTTTGGATTCTAATGAATAAAGAGTGCAAGGACTAAGACTACAGCTATTTGAACAGGTCAGTGATTTTGTAAATTACTCTAACACTTCCTTGTATTTGATCGGATTTAAATTAGGATGGGCTGATATGTGTTTTGCCTTAAACTTTGCGAGATATATGCAGGGTGTAATATGAAGGGTGAACTTGAATTGACCCAACACGATTAAATTGTTGATGTAGTCAGATGTGACAGAGCAATGTTGATAATGATTATATTAAACTGAAACTTATTTATTCTATTCAAAAATGTATGAGTAAAAATATTTTATCCAGTAATTTCTAATATTCTATACATGCAAATATAATATAAAGCAGAATACTACTGATAAATAGCTCATCAAAAATAATCAAATTTATTTTTCCAGTATTAAAAATGCTTATATTGCAACAGTTTACAAGTCTTATAGATTGGATGATATATCATTCAAAATTAATTAATGTTTTTCAATATACTGCAAGAAGATTTATAATATTTATTTAAATAAAAATTTTTAAATAAGAAAATTTTGAAATATTGTGTTATGTATTAAATATATGTATTTGTTACCTTCTAATAATATCTATATTAATGTGTTATATACTTTTAATTTTTGTTATATTTCTTTTGACAAATGGAAAAGATTATTGCATGAAATAATTATAGATACTCATTCACATGTGAAGAAAAACAAATTAGCTTAATTTTTAAAAAGGAATGGATTAATTATATGATGATGCATACTTCCACTGGTTCAGCATATCAAAAAGAACATGTGCCTCATGTATATATGTAAAAATATGTACCACCTAACCTTTATCTAAAAAATAACCTTAGGTCGATGAGCAATTTATGAAAGTTTATGTTTTAAACAGAAAAAGATGCTATATGTA
>NW_006160197.1:171311-180573 GCF_000334495.1 Tupaia belangeri chinensis | reverse complement strand
TAGGGAAACAAGGGAAAAATTAACTCTAGAATATAATAACACATCATTGTACATCTTTGCTAAAGACAGGCAAACATTGCTATATGAATTTTTAGATTAAAATTTAACTTGCTGTACATTTTTACCGCTGTATTGTTTTAAAGGCATGCTGAGATCTAAATTCTTCACAATTGATTTCTTGGACACCATTTGGAATGAGTGCATCTAAGGCACTTCAGCACATTTAACATTTCACAAAATTACTATAGTGACCTCACGTATTTGTACAGTGACTAAAATAAATGTACGCCTATAAGGTGCTATTTAAACCACAATAAAAATACATACTCTGGGTGCCTGAGTATATGTGCAATATGGATTTGAACAACAGCAACAAAAAGCTATGTTTCAAAAACAAGAAATGTTAATGAAAATTTTAAATTGGCCTTCCACAAGTATTTAAATGAAGTATTTGACTATTTGGGTTTCCTTGGTTACCATAGTTGCTGCAGACAGCTTCTTTTGGTGGGGAGGGAGCAAGCAGTGAGAGTAGGACTCGAAAACAAAGCGTTAAAATCATTTACCCATAAGAGACGTGGGGGAATGTGATACTGACAGCCCAGTAAAACCCATGCCTACTCCCCATCGTGTATTCCTGCTCTCCGGTGATTCAGGTACCTTGGCACAATTGCAGTTCCACAGTTCCTTACCCAGCATTCCATTTCAGCTGCTGGAGGACTGCCTGAGCCTTATGCAAATGAACCAGCTTGGAGGCTTTGACTGCAGAAGCATGGGGGGGGGGGGGGGGGGGCAGAAGGAAGTTCAAAGGTCACAGGGCTGGTGGAAAGCTGGATCAGTTGTCTGAAAAAAATGTACTGGGCTCCTCTGCAGCAGTGTTTTGCAGCAGTTAAATGAAGTGTGCTTTATTTTAGAAAGTGAAGATCTTACAGCGTGTTTGCCGTATTCGTTTAAAGTGCATGCAGGTACGGTGACGTTACATGATGCGCCTGGTTTTATTTCTATTAAAGACACTGATGAGAATTGGCTATTTTGATTGACTATAGCAATTGGCAGGATTTCAGACATCCTTTAGCTAGTTTAATTTTAAAATTTCTTCTTAGTGTTTTCTCTATCTGAAACATGCTGTTTTATTCCAATGGAATAATTTCATGCTAGGAAAAACTGGGGTTGGGTTTCTAGGTAATTCCTTTTTTTGGTTAAGTTTTTATTGCAAAAAGACATCTGAGTAGAAACAGCTATGTAAATGTCAAAACTTATAATTTTTAGAGAATTTTCACATTTCTTAAGTTTATTTTAAGTAAGAAATAAGTTCCTAGCCTAAGATTTTTGTGAGGTATCTAGAATTAAATAATGGAGTTCTTTTGTTCATATCCCATATAACATTGTAAGGACAGTTTTAATAAGTTCTATTTTCATTTCATCTTATGAGTTTTGAGTTTGAGAGTTTTCATTCTATATTTTATTGCTACATATCAGAGAAATAATTTATTTAGGAGTTAGTCCTTCAGATCTTTATTTGATTTTTATAATTGTTATTCATTTTCTTTGGGACTTTTAAGACAGTACTATTTGAATCCAACATGTTCAATTTCCTATGACTTCTCTTTTCAGTGAAGTCTGGATTGAAAAGTGATCCTCATAAATGTCCTAGGCAGGCCAAAAGTCTTCTTTTTTTCATGCACTAAATATCACACTTTTGTAAAAATGTGTGATTACATCATAGTAAAGTCTGTCCTGCACCAAACAAATGTGTACTCACATTTATTGTTCATATTTTTTTTTTATTTCCAACATATTTTAAAATAAAGCATCACAAACTATGCTTATTCTTATTGTTAAAAAATTTTTTTCCTACAGCACAAAATAAATCTGTTTGCTCAAATATTTTTTTCATATTTTTTTTATTTCCAAAACATATTTTAAAATAAAGCATCACAAACTATGCTTATTCTTATTGTTAAAAAATTTTTTTCCTAGTCTATTCAACAGTTACAATGTTGATAAAAAAATGTTATTTTCATTACCATCAACTGTGCATTTGTCTATATTACAGGTTATATGTGTATACAAATATGTTAGAAAAGCTAAAGAGGCAAAATAAAATTTAGTCATTAGTTACTCCTTTATGCTTTTATATTTGGATAAGATATTTAAAAACGAATTTTATGAAAGCTCACATACAAAGAGCGAGTGCATATTTAGATAAACAATTACTTTCTTTACACTGAAACAAGGGAGTTAATTTTACTACAATGATTAAGATACATAGTTTGGCAACAATATCTTTTCATTTTAAAATGAAAGGGGCTCCAAGGGGAACCGAAATAGAATAGCCACTTAAAACAGTTAAAGAAAATTATTTCAAATATTTATGAAATTCACTTTCTAGTGGTTATTCAGGGTCAGATTCTCACCCTTTATCACTCTGTGGGGACATTGTAGCATTTATCTAGGGTCCTGAGATTAATTTAGAAAAAAAATAATCTTGTTTTGTGTGAGTTTTTAAAAATGCAAAACCTGCTTGCTTCTTCTAAACACTTTCTTTTGAAACTTACAGTGAGAACTTCAGCTAAAGGGAGTGTGTATATTTTAAATAAATTATTTCCTTCTTATGTTGAATATAATGTCCTCTGGTCTAAACAATATTGTAAGCTTTTGCTTATATACATAATTTTACATAAAAATATATTTTATTATGTATGTGAATGTATAACTACATATACACTATAATATATTCTACATATAATATGTATAATTTCTTTTATGTAGTCTCTATGTTTCTATCAAGCAGTCAGAAATATTTCCTACTGGGCAAACATATTTAATCCAACAATTTTTAATTAAAAAAAATTATTTTATCTTTAATTCAGGCAGTGACTGCAGTTTGTCTACCAACCTTTGTGTCTTCTAGGCAGAGAAGGAGAAAAGAATCAAGTTTAACTTTTAGACAGTCCAACACTGTAGTAACTTTGTAAATAGAACCATTACCAGTGAGCATATTTTGCACATGGAAAGAAAAATGCAGGGCAGGCAAAGAAGGAGAGCCCATGAAGATTCTTGGAGAAAATGTGATAATAGACAAATGTGAAATAAAGAGAATTGTTGTGCTTCCGTGAGCCACAAGAGAGCTATATATGTCCTGGAGCTAATTTATGACTTTGAATATCCTAGATAATTTATGTCTCTATGCAAATCCACTCAAAACTTTGAAGTCTTTTTTGCATTTCTAGAGCCATATCACTTTCATACAAATCTCAGCAGCATGTATATAGTAAATTCATAGTCTGGATATCTAAACGTATATAGAAAAATGTATTTGCATAAAGAGAACTCAAATCAAATTTAAGAAATAAAAAGGTAACTAGAATAATCTAAACAAATCCTTAGGGATATGCAGTTAGTGTATTTACATATTATGTCTTTAAAATGTTGTATCAGAAAAGTGTTATATTAGACTCCAAAAAATCGTTAAGGATTTTTCAAAGATGAATTCCCTACCTCCTGATTAGCATTCTGTCTTTGTCATCACTTAAAACCAGGGACCATATTGTAGGCTTGGAAAGGATTTTAGGGCAAACATGTTGTTCTCTGTCTAGCAGTATGGAACATAGTCTAAAATCTACAAATAACTGTTGTCATCTCAAAATCACATGGGCAAGTTTTAAGTTTTATTATTGCTATATTTGTCTTCTTGAACTTCTCTCTAGAGCTTATGAAATACAAACAAGAATTATATTCTTATAATATATAGAAGGAAAATTCTCAAACTAATTGAGTATTCAAAACTATCACATTTCTTTATCTTAACATGGCATTTCTTCAGAAACAATCAAAGCAAGCTATTGCTTTTTCACATCTATTCTAGAATTCAAATAAAATTGTATACATGTTGTTGAAAAGTATTAATACAATTAAATTTAAAATGATCTTAAGAGTCTTATTAGATCTATATTAATACTATAGTAATACCTTATCTAGTACAGTTGGAAACTAATCTGTACAACATAAACTAATTCCCAAAATAACTGAAGTTTGTAATTTTAAAGACCATTTTTAAAAAATGCTAATACCTTTCATGGAAGCAAAATACAGACACGTCACTGTGCCTTGTTGAGCAAAACGGAAATCAGTTTCAGCTTTTCTTCATAGTGTTAGAGTCATTATTCCCACCATTATATTTATTCATCACAAAAGACAGCTATTTCCTCTGTTTGCCAATACTAAATAGCCTCTTACTACAATATGCTTTTTATATCTAATTTTACATGCCTTTTATAATTTTCTTTTACTTCCACTTTGCCCATGTTAACATTTATTATTTTGACCAGAATTACTCATTGTTCCTCATCTGACAGTAATTCAAAATTAGTTTTTGTGAACTTTATTTTACATTAAACTTTATGTCATTTAGACTTTGATGGGCAAAGGAAGAGAGCTAAACATGCTTCTGGACTTCTGTGTAGAGAAATTCTGACACATATGTGTGTGTGTGTGTGTGTGTTGTGTGTGTGTATGTATATATATTGAGCACAAGAACATAAAGTAAGCAACATTTATTTTTAGTTGTTCTTATGTTTAGGATATTGAAAGTCATTCCAAGAAAATGATAAATTGTTATTGCTACAGTGAGACTATCATAGTGTGTGGTCAATAGTAACAGGGGAAGTGATGACTCTGTAATAGGTGGAAACACTGAGACCAATCTTTGGGTGGTGTTTGACTCATCATTGATGTCATATATCTCTTCTTACAAATTTCAAAGTTGTGGTCCATCTCATTCTCAAAGCCTGGTGTCAAATTTGTTAACTGTCACCGCCATGCTACCTGAGAAGAGTTGTTGCTTGGGTGACCCTTTGTTTCCATGTGAGCGTATGAGTCCACATACTCTTGTGGAAATGCATTTAGTCACATGTACCAATGCTTTTGCCTTACATCCTCCCTAGTCTAAACAGAGAAAGAAGGACAACTGAGTCATTAGCCCCCTTTCTTTGAAAAGTCACTAATACAATGTATGTTTTAAGATATTAAAGGCAGTTAAGACATCTTATTACGTCTTCTCACATGCTGTGAAGAACTTCGAGGCTCTGAAGACTCATTGGTTTTATAAATTTAGTCCATCAAAAGATATTCAATAAGATGAAAACTAGTCTACATATTTATGGACTAGTTTCATAGTCTGGCCCTTTTGTGCACATATGTTAGCATTTTTAAAGTCCTGAGTACTATTATACTTTAGCGCACCTGGGTAACTTTGTTTAATACAATAAACTTTATAAATTTAGGGCAATTTATGAACGACTAAAAAAAGAAAAAGAAAAATATTGTACTTAGATTTTTTTTTTTAATTTTGCCAGAAAGCACATGCACTCACTTGGAAGAGACACACAGGGAGAAAGGGAAAAGCTTAAGAGAGCAAAAGGGAGAAAATACTCATCATGGAAAATCATCAAGCTACAACCTTGCCTCCATTTCTCTCTCCTTTTGGTATTTTGGGGACTCATGCATATGTGCTCAGCATTTTTCTCAAACTGCTGGATTCAGAACTCAAGCCATGCAGTTGACCATATGGTATCCAGTCACTTTATCTACCAAGCCACAGGCTGGCTCTTATATTGTTTTCTTGATAGGTAAATGCTTTTATAATGCAGTTTATTGTGTATCATTTCAAGCTATATCAGGGAGTGTAAAAATGCTGAATGGGGTAGTGTTTAGAAGTGTAGGTTCAAGTCTCACCCCGAGGTCATTTCCAACATGTGCTTTTTCACTTATAAGCCATGTGGCCTTGACATGGTATTGAAATCTACCTACTGTGGGCCAGACAGTAGCACGGTGGTTAAGATGGATGGATCCTACATGGCCCATCATGTTGTTTGCATCCCAGATCCTGTGGCTTGAAAAATAACCAGGTGCATGTGCATGCATTCCCAAAATCCTAAGAGGAGAGTGAAGGCTAAGGAATTCAAGCCTGGCTATCTCTCCTGTGGGTTGCTTTCTTACTTTCCCTCTCTCTCTCTGACTCACTGGCGAGCACATACACCATATAGCAAAATTTTAAAAAGGAACAACAAAAAAGAAATCTCTAAGTTTCATTTTCTTCATCCACAAAATAATAATCTCTCTATGAAAGAGGTGTTATGAAAATGGAGTAACATGTTACATGCCTAGAATATAAAAATAAGCATTTAAAATGGTAACTAATGTTAGTATTTTTCAATGTCTCAGAGTTGATTCTTCAGGGCTGATAAGGCAAGTTTAATCCTGGATATGAAGTTATAGAGAATCCTGGATATGTAGCTATAGAGAATCCTGAGGGAACATCTTAGGTTTCAATGAATGAGGAAGGGATGTGTTTTCCAAACATGGAAATCTACCAGGATTTTATTGGCGATCATACCTAGGCAATACTGAGCAACTAATGCCTAGAGTTTGAATGGAGCAAGTTTAGAAGACTGTTGGTATGATCATCAATGTTCAAACTCTGTGATTTTATGGATACCTTGAATTTTTTCAACCTGAAGCACAATATCTCTACAAAACCCCAAGTTATAATGTGCCAGTATCTATTTTTTTAACTCTTATTTCTTTTATTATCTTTACTTGATTTAAAATTTTTCCTATTGTTTTGCTTTTGTTCTATTTTTCTATTTTGACTTTGTACAATAAAAGCAGTAGTTGTTCATCTCTGTTCCACCCAGAGTTTCTGTCTCATCCTTTTTAATTACAGGGGAAGCGTGGTATATAATAGGTGCCCGAACATTTGCTGAGCCTGTGCTGAGTGAGGGGCTTAATGAGGCTAATTCTTCCTACCTGATGACATGAAAGTGCTAACATATTTGAATCATGAAATAATCTCTATGTCGCAGATTTATTGCTATTTTTAACTCCTGTGTATGATACTGACTTTTAGAATTATTATATCAGTTGACTTAGTCACAGTCTTTTCAAAAGAAAATTTAAAAATATACTCTTTTTTTTTTTTACTTCAATATTATTTTAATACCAGCTGGAAGTGCTTGGAAGTGCTTTTCGATAAATATACAAGGGTCTTCAGAAAGTTCTTGGAAAATATGTATTATGAAAAGACTCTATATAGATTTAAACTTTTTGTGCCACCAAAATAAACTCGTACTTTAATTCCTTTTTCACGAACTTTTTAAAGACCCTGCATATGTTGTTAACAAATTTTGGCTATGCTTGAGAAATATCACAAGTCTCTGCTTTTTGAAACTAGAAGAGTAAAACTTCTCTCAGTGAATTTACAACTTTTAAGACCACATGACTTGGCTGTGACATTTCTATTTTAAACAAGCTTTAATTTCTGCCAGTAGGGTATTTACTGAGACCTGATACTTAATCTTTAAAAAAATGAATTGTTTATTGTTATTAGTTTTTAAGTTTTGCTATACGGCACGTACACTCATCAGAGAGAGAGAGAGAGAGAGATGGCACGTACAGTCATCAGAGAGAGAGAGAGAGAAAGTGATAAAGCAAGCCGCCAGGTATGAGACTTAGACCGGGCTGGCGATGTGGGAGTCCAGCACCTTAACCACCTCACCACCTGGTGGTCTCAGATAGTGAGCCTTACACTCTGTATTATTTTTACTAAGTGCTGCTTAACATAACAAAAGCTGAAGGTTGAATATTCTTCTTGACCTTAAAGAGTAAAAATCTATATATTTTGCCTTAGGTGGTGATTTATTTTAAAGAATACTGAAAGCAGTTTTTTCTACTCATTCTAATATTTTGAATCTCTTTTATTTTCTGTGCAGTCTCTTTGTCAAGATCCCAGTGCTTAGACAGATATGATGCTTTAAAAAGCTTAGCATATTTTATCTGATGTCTATTTTACAGTACTTTATGGGGCAAACTTTTCTTTAATTACTCGAGGGTGTGTGCACTCACAAGAGACAGGCAAATTATGGTCGCCCTATAATCCCTTTCACTCCATTTCACCACCCTTCAGGGTTTCAGGGTTACATATGCCTGCCATATTTTTCAAGCCATTGGGGCTGGGATTAAAACTAGTTGGCCATAAGGAATCTGGGTCTCTTAACTATTAGGATTCTGGGCTACATCAAGGGAATTTTTTTTTTTAATTTACCAAAAGATTTATGTGCTCACCAGAGAGAGAGAGAAAGTGAGAAAGCACTCTCCATGAGGGATGATATCAATGCTCCCCCTTCTCTTCCATTTCTCTCTCCTTTCAAGATTTTGGGCATGTACACACATGCACCTGGTTTGTTCTTCAAGCCATTGGGTCCAAGACTCGAACCACATAGTTGGCATTGTGAGGTTCAGTCTCCTTAACCATCATGCCACTTGCTGGTCCAGGAAATCATTTTTAAAGTTTGTTTTCCTTTACTTTATTTATTTATTTATTTATTCAAGAGGTTTTTGTTATAGGGTGCGTGTGCTCGCCAGAGAGACAGAGAGACAAAGAGAGAGAAATCACTCCCCAGAGGGGATGGCCACGCCGCAATCCCTTCTCCTCCATTCTCCTCTCAGGATCTTGGGTATGCACACACACGCGCCTGACATGAGTTTAAGTCACCGGGTCCAGGACTTGAACCATGGTCAATGACATGGGAGTTCAGCGACATAACCATTACACTAACTACTGGTCCCAAACATCAGCCTTGCCCAACGTGAGGCACAAATCCTTTACATTATTCTGATAACCCCTCTGAAGGAACAGTTACCATATCTGTTAAATATCCTTTGATGCACACCATATGGTCTATTTTACTATTTAATAAAAAAGGTCCTAAAAAACTAAAGGGAAACCTTTAAGTGGTAAAGAGGAAAATTTTGTTATCTTCCAATGCTGTATTAACAATAATTCTAAATTCTTCCACATCTGTAAGATCTTTCTTTCATTAATGTCTTAAGTCTTGCCAGCTATCCAAGGAATTAGGGTAAGTACTATTCATTAGTCTTAATAGAACACATAAAAAATAAATTTTTCATTGACTTCACTTCACTTTTGTTGTTAAGGTGAGAAAAATAGACTTATAGTAAGCACTTGCTCAATTTTCAATAGCTTAAAATCTTTAACAGTTTAAAAATTATATTCTTGTTTATTTTCTCTTCTTACTAACTAAAACAACATCTTAAAAGTTAATCTCAGAGTCAGGTATAGTGGCATGTGCCTGTATATCCCAGCTCCTTGGGAACCTGAGGCAGAATGATAGCAAGTTCAAGTGCAGTCTGGTCAACGTAGGATGACTGTCTCTTTTAAAAAAGTGAAATAAGTTAACTTAGG
>NW_006160197.1:166786-171280 GCF_000334495.1 Tupaia belangeri chinensis | reverse complement strand
AAAGATTTTTGACATGAGATCAGTATGCATTCCGTTATACTGTTTTTACAAAAAACAGATAATTATCAATATTTAGGGGCAAGAGCCATTAAAAGCCAAGTTCTTACTTTCCTACAGGACTACTAATACTATTGGCACACAAGTGCAAGCAACATGGGAAACTTCTTAGAGACTCCCACCCACCCCAGCTATAGTCACAGAAAAATCTCTTTCCCATTAGTAGGTAGAGCAGTCCTTTCTCTCTTTCTCAGAGGGATATGTCATTTTAGCCATTGCTGTTGGCACACAGAAGTGGCTAAGAATAATTAGAGACACCACCCTTGGCAGAGCAGACATGGCTTTTGTCATTTATTCCCAGGTAGTGGGATTTGCTTTACATCAGAGCCCATTCTTACCATTACGTTGTCAAAAAGTCAAGACATATTTTTCTATGCAAAAATGCGTCATGGCTTTTCAGACTACTCAATAGTTATGCCCTGCCCCTCATTTCAATAGAAGTGGAAACTGAAACCCAGAGAAATAATATTCTTACTTAAAATTATAACACAAGTAGCTGATTCAGGATTAGATTGCAAATTGATGACTGTTTATTGAGCAGGCACTGGAATACATATGTAGTCCACCAAAAACTTTGTAGTCAGGTGTAAGAAAACATCAGCTAAACCAGCGGTGATAATACAATGTAATAAATAATGATAAATTAATGAACTTGCTGTTGTGAATATGGAGACCCTGGGGTGGTGTCAGACAGGGACAATTTCTCAGAAAAAGGTGGTGTTAGCCCTAAAACCATAAGCAAATAAATAACCACAGTTTCCTTTGTTAAATGTGCCATGTAGAATTTGAGGGAATGATTATCAAGAATGAATGCAAATATCTGTCCCATTGTTGGTACTCACTAACTGCTGACTGGAATTATTATGAATGGAATGAGACAATCCAGCCGCCTTTTAGGAAAGATCGGCATTGTCTGGGAAAGTGTGCTTCAACCCCATGCCAAATATTCATGAAGCCCCAAATTTATAGAAGAGGACAGGGTTGAGTAATTGTTTAACCGTAGTAGTATGTGGTAGACAAGAGAGAAATGCATACATTGATAGGGAATATTCCTACGAAATGCAGCAAGCTCTCTGGCCCACATGCCGGAAGAACTGATGAGGCTGGAAGGAGCCCTGGCCCAGGAAATAAGTGGCTCTGGAGGTAAAGGGATTGGGGAAGACAGACTTTTAGGCTTCTTGACACTTTGAACTAATATTTTCCCAATGAATTATGTCTCCAGATTCTAGATATCCACCCAAACTGGGGAAATTGCATGATCGCCAAAGCAGAAGTTCTTTTTTTTTTTTTTGAGAGAGATTTTCACTGTAGGGCGCGTGCGCTCGCCAGACAGACAGAAAGAGACAGAGAGACAGAAAGCGAGAAATCACCCCCCAGGGGGGATGGTCACGCCGCAATCCCTTCTCCTCCATTCTCCTCTCGGGATCTTGGGCACGCACGCACACGCGCCCGGCGTGAGTTTTAAGCCACCGGGTCCGGGACACGAACCGTGGTCGACTACGTGGGAGTCCAGCGACATAGCCATTACGCTAACTGCTGGTTCCCGAAAGCAGAAGTTCTTAACCTGGGAGTCCAAGCATATTTATGTGCACTGTGTTTCTAGAAAAAGCATTCATTAATTTCATCAAATTCTCACATTGCAAATTATCAAACTCCAAAAATGTTGAGATTCACTGCACATAAATTAACTCAGACCTTTAATTCAAGGTCACAGGCAACTCTGGCACAGGCATCTATGCATAATTAGGGAACCCCACAATCATGATTTCTCCAACAAAAATATTTATTAGGCAGGAGTGCTCCCAGGGTTCTTGGCTTCAGCAGACGCCTGGACAAGAGAGATACATTTGGCTGACTTGTACTTCTCACATTGGCAAGCCACCAGCAGCATTTTTCACGTTGGTGGTGCCCCATGGAAACACCTTATGGGATTTTACCTCATAAAGTCATTGCCAAAGTCTTCTCTTGGCGGTAGATATGCCAATCTCTTGCCAAATGGGTTTAGGTAAAAATTACCCTAATACCATACCATAAAAGAGAGAAAGAGAGAAATGTATAGCATTTTCAGGATGTATGAAGTGATAAATATTTATTCTTTTGCTTACTCAGTTGTAGTTGTTTGAGGGTTCTGTGAGTAATGGCTTACCTTCTAGAAAACAATGACATTAAATATTGCCTTTGAAAGAGCCTTCCTCCGACAGACATGTACACTTTTTCTTTAATACAAATATTATGCATCAAAGTTACCATCTGTGGTGTGCTGGAAAGGACCCGAATGGGAAAGAACATAGTAGACATACTGAGTTCTAATCCTGGCTTGCTAAGAAACTCTGAAAATGTAGTTAATCTCTCTGAAACTTGGGTTTGGAACTTTAAAATGAGGATAACACTGCCAAGATTGTTGTAAAGATTCAATAAGACAAAGATTGTAAAGTAACTGGCATGTCGGGGATCTCAAGAAAAGTAAGTCATCACCATCTTTCCCTGTACCCTTTTTTAAGTCTCTTGCCTCGTACTTCTCTTGTTCTGCAGATTTTATATTGGTAGAAGAAACACACAAAACAATATGACTGTGATATAAAGGACATTGAAATATAATGTGGAACAAATAAAATACATTTTAAAAACTCAAGTGTATATCACTCCATTGGATTTGAACTACTAGTCCAGATTTTAGAAGTACCCTTAGGGTAAACAGCTGAGGCCAGAATCACTATGGCTGAAACTAAGACCCTCAGTAGTAGCAAAAAGAGGACCTTCTGAATAACACTTGGAATTTACTTTAACTATGGTGATGTCAGAGAAATATGATGCCACTTGATACTCAAACGAAAGAGTTGGTCTTTATCTTGACCAAGCCCCAATTCTGAGGTCTCTAAGAAAAGAATACGAGCATTCCATGAACAAGGAAAAGAAAGAAAAGATTGAACTAAATAGCAGCAACAGAAAATCTTACAGAACTGAGCTAAAGGCCTTAGAAAAAAATTAAAATTTTTCATATGTTATGAAACCTGCCGAAGATATCTTTTCATTTGGAAAGATAACTGCTTAAAATGATTATTTTGCTTACAAGAGACTTTGGACTATAGTCAGTGTTTGATTATGGGCAGACTACCACAGATTACTCAAAATCTTGGATTAGAACACATAGAGATGTGGGACCAACAGTTAGCACAATGGTTATGTTGCTGGACTCCCACGTAGTCGACTGCAGTTCGAGTCTCGAACCCAGCTGCTTAAACTCACGCCGGGTGCATGTGAGTGCGTGCCCAAAATCCCGAGAGGAGAATGGAGGAGAAGGGATTGTGACATGGCCATCCCCCAGGGGGGGTGATTTCTCGCCTTCTGTCTCTTGTCTCTCTCTGTCTTTCTGTAGAGTGCATGCGCCCTATAGCAAAAACCTCTCCAAAAAAAAGAAAAAGAAAACATGGAGATGAAGGACCAGCAATTAGCATAATGGCTATGTTGCTGGACTCCCATGTAGCTGACAGTGGTTCAAGTCCAGGACCCAGTGGCTTAAACTCACGCCAGGTATGTGTGCGTGCATGCCCAAGATCCTGAGAGGAGAATGGAGGAGAAGGGATTGCGGCATGGCCATCCCCCCCTGGGGGAGGTGATTTCTCACTTTTTGTCTCTCTGTCTCTCTCTGTCTTTCTGGTGAGCACACGTGCCCTATAGCAAAAAGCTCTCCAAAAAAAAAAAAGAAAGAAAACATTAAGATGAACAGGATTTAATACATGCTAACTTAGTTAAAATTTTGTTTAGATTTGGAAATATTTGGTTAAATAGTGCCGAAAACAATAAAAATTACTACTGAGGCCACTAGGTAGAGTGATGGTTAAGGCGTCTGACACTCCCATATGGCCAACCACAGTTCAACTCCCGGACCTGGTGGCTTGCTTTCTCACTTTCCCTCTCTCTCTGAGTGTGTTTCTCTCTAGTCAAATTAAAATAAATGAATAAATAAATAAAATTAAATAAATAATTCTTAAACCAATAAAAGAAAGGAAAAAAAACTACCTAACACCTAGTCACATACATGAATATTCATGTTTTTTACCAATTAGATGAAATCCCGGAAATAAAACATCTAAGCTCATCAGGATGAATTATGAATGTTTCAATCATTCAGAAAAAGTGAGGGGCTAGCTGCTGGTTCATAGGTAAAGGGCAGGCCTGCTTATCACTGATGCAGGAAACAATGAACCTGAAAGGAAGTAACTCTGGCATGACAAGAGTTTCCTTATATGGAAATAGGGTGGTCCTTTTAGTGAGATGTTTTCTCCTCCATGATTTATTGGGACCAGGAGTTGGCATAATGGCTATGTCACTGGACTCCCATGTAGTCGACCGCAGTTCACGTCCTGGACCTGGTGGCTTAAAACTCACGCTGGGCACATGTGCATGCGTGCCCAAGATCCTGAGAGGAGAATGGAG
>NW_006160197.1:157134-166731 GCF_000334495.1 Tupaia belangeri chinensis | reverse complement strand
TTCTCCACTGGGTGGGGAGCGCAGCACCCCTATAGAAAAAACCCCCCAAAAAAAAAAAAAAAAAGAAACAGTGATTTACTTTCCATTCAGAGTAAAACTAAAGAAAGCCTTCTCTTCTTCTGCAACTCAATCTAGACACTTGTGGTTCCTGGGCTCTGAGCTAGCTTCTGATTGAAGTGATCATTTTTACCTTATCAAGTATTTTTAAATAAAACGTTATTATTGTTTCTTAGCATTTCATGGTTGCTGGGAGAATTTTTTGAGAGAGTACAAAATAATAGATTATTTGTTCTATTTATTCAAATCATGAATAAAATCCTGCCCCCCGTCAATGCCATGTAATACAAGTTACTTACTCTTTTCTTGATCTATGCAGTATCACTAAGATGGAAGGATCTTTGGTAAGGACTTGTGGTTACAGGTTACTTTTTCTTTGCTCAGCTACAAAATCAGCAATGCCAAGTACCCAGTCTCATGTAAAAGAACAGTGGGGCTCTATATGCCTTCCATTGTTCTTGATAAAATGCCCCTTAAGGCTGAGGTCCAAACAGCTCCAAGGATTAAAGACCTACCAGATAATATGTACCCAGAACTCACAGCTCTCATCACCCTTTCATTCAGCAGGCCAGGGAGGAGACAACATCTCACCAAAAGGACCACCCTATTTCCATATAAGGAAACTCTTGTCATGCCAGAGTTACTTCCTTTCAGGTTCATTGTTTCCTGCATCAGTGATAAGCAGGCCTGCCCTTTACCTATGAACCAGCAGCTAGCCCCTCGCTTTTTCTAAATGATTGAAACATTCATAATTCACCCTGATGACCTTAGATGTTTTATTTCCGGGATTTCATCTAATTGGTAAAAAACATGAATATCCATGTACATGATTAGGTGTTAGGTAGTTTTTCTTTTTCTTTCTTTCTTTTTTTGGTTTAAGAATTATTTAATTTTATTTATTTATTAATTTATTTTCATTTGACTAGAGAGAAACACACTCAGAGAGAGAGAGGGAAAGTGAGAAAGCAAACCACCAGGTCCGGGAGTTTAACTGGGGTTGGCCATATGGGAGTGTCAGACGCCTTAACCATCACTCTACCTAGTGGCCCCAGTAGTTTTTCTTATGTAGAAATTTTTAATGTTTTACTTTCTCACCAAGAACACAAATTCAGTTTGTCAGATAAAATGTAGAAGGCTACATTAAGCTTGAATTTCAGATAAACAACAAAAAATCATTTTAGTCTACGTTCATCTCAAATGTCATTCATACCTTCAATCTGAAATTTAAATTTAACTGGGTGTTCAATATTTTATTTGCTAAATCTGGCAATTCTAAATTTGTGTTTCTGCAAGTCAGAAACTCTGATCTTCATAATTAGAGGACTGAAAACATCCTTAAAGCATATTTCCTGAGGTCATTTTCTTACGATACCCATTAGATAAATATGAGTGGTATAATAAGAACTCAGTGAGTTACTTATGAAAGCTGTGAATTTTTTAGACTATGAAGAAGTGTGAAATGAACAAGCTTCTTACATATACCCAAAGTTTAACTTAAGCCATTCTTTCAAAGGCATTGACACGTATGTTTTTATTCACCTTCTTGATTTGACACTTTTAGCCAAATTCTCCTCCTCATTATCATTTTCCATCCTCCTGGCTTCCAATAGATACTTTATTTTGACAGAGAGATTTTTGCTATATGACACGTGTGCTTGCCAGAGAGACAAAGAACAACAGAGAGACAGAAAAAGAGAAATTACCCTCAAGGGGCATGGCTACATTGCAATCTCTTCTTCATTCTTCCCTCGGGATTTTAGGCATGCACACATATACAGTCAGCGTGAATTTCAAGCCTCTAGGTCCAGGACTTGAACCATGGTTGACTACATGGGAGTTCAACACCTTAACCACTACACCATCTGCAGATTTTTCCAATAGATACTTTTATGTGCGTTTCCAGTAAGTCACAGATATATTAAAGGAAATAATTATAATCAAACACAATTTAGTATCATACATTTATCAATATTTTTATTAGAAGAAAGATGGAGACATTTAAAATTGTCTACTACTTTTTCATAAACATACTTAAAACCTTCATGAAAATGAAAAGATTTTATTCATGCATTGAACAAATACTTACTGAGCACCTGTTACAGTCAAGTCACTATTTCAGGCCTTTGGAACATCAATAGAGAAAACAAAGATCCCTGCCCTTATATCCTTTATCAGAGAATGAAAACAATCAATAGTAAACAGGAATACAAAACTAAATAACATGTATTTAGATATGGAATTTTTTTTTTAATTAGCTCAGAAGGAATGGTATATCAAATAGCAGAGAGGCCAAAAAGACATGACAACTTGGAAGAGCTAAGAGCTTATGAGAGCTGAAAAGTCCATGACAAGGCCAGAGGCTCAAAATGAGGATGAAGAGATTAGCCAAGCTTGATTATTAAGGACTTTATAAACCATTTTGAGGATTCTGAACTTCTTCCTAAGGCAATCCAAAGCAACCCAAGAGTTTCAAGATATAGACTGACATGATCAGATTTGCATCTAAATGTATCAACCTGGAAAACACAGAGAAAGGTAATAGCAGTGGATGGGAGAGAGTAATTTGAAAGTTCATGTCCTAGTCCAAGTGAAATAGGGTGGTGCCCTGGACTAGTACGGGCTTCATGAATTGGACAATGGAACCTGTAATAAAATGGCTGATACATTTTCAGCTTCTCGTATTTAGACTAAATTAATGTTTGTCAAATTTTATCTTTTGTTCTTTAGCCTTGGTGCTATATAAAGCCAATTTGAAATGTTTAGCACTTTTCCGGTGATTTTATATCAACCATTTTTAATTATGTTCCTTCTTTACAAGCAAAAATGTAATAAGGACTGATTAAGTAACTATGGTTCCTTGAAGACAGGCATTCATTCTCCTCACCTGGATCTGTTTCTAGTCAGCCACTATTGTCATTCTCAAATTCTGAGAACCAACACAGAGCACACGCTGCTTTATTACAGATACTTCTCCCTAAATCCTTGAATTCTTTTTTCTCAATAATAAAATCATATAGTTAGTGTAGGTGAAAACTACATCATCTTCCTTTAGCACTCCACTATTAAATCTAAAGGCTACTGGTAAGCAACAGGCCATGTGTATTTTCTTAAAACATGTTGTTATACTCACACAGTATTTTTTTAAAGGCAATGAGGTGATGGTTTATGGCACAGTGATAACACTTTTTGAGGCTGACCACATAGGAAGGTTCTGGGTTTATGTCCAGAGACCTCCCTGAACACTTCAGACACAGATGTGCCCATCATCCAGGCTGACAGAGATTGGGAGAAGGTTGTAGCATGGAAGCCATATTGGGGATGCTTCTCTCTCTTTCTCTGAAAAATTAAATAAGTAAAAATAAAAAGCTAGTGAAACTACTCAGGTGTATGCTTCATTGCTGCACAAGCAACTTGGCACTTAACTAGCTCATTGGCATATGCTTAGATTTTGTGTACTGTACATATTTGAATATTCAATTTCCAACTTGGACATCACCCTAAGTGACTAGTTCATTACTTCTTTTTATATGAATCTACCATAGGCTCTTTCAGTTCTAAAATCTAGACAGAAATTACACCCTACTTTCAACTCCATTGTTTCGTCTTTCCAGTCCCAAATGTAATAATTAAAGGAAAAAAAAGGGAGATGTTAATTCTCTTATTTTTGTTCCAAAAATGTCCTTTCATTTTTGAGAAAACAGAAAGAGTACAAAGTATCACCTCGTCACCTTTCGTGATGATGGGACCCGATTTCCTATAACCCAACTGGGTGTTCTTGATCTTGAAAAACCTGCCTTAGCTAAGGAAATTGGAGGAGTTGAGGGAGGGGAAGTGGAGCTTCAGAAGGACATAGTTTTTAACTCTTCCCACTGCAATATCTTATTATAAGAATGCACTTTTTAAACATAGGCTTCCAGCTCCTGTTACTCTGTATCTTAGTCTCTCCCTCATGAATTACTTTGCATCTTGTTTGAAGCAAACCATTTTAAAATGTATATCTTGTCCTACTTTTATTTCAAGACTTTACTTAAAATATCTTTTTTTTTCTCTACACCCTGCTCAGATATGCATGAACATTTTATGCATTTCACGCTCTTTAAGATGGAGAAAATAATATGCTAATCAAAATAGTGGTAAAATCAAAATCAGAATACCGATTTTATCTTCAAAAGAGTGGACAGTAATAAATCTTCCTATTGCTAGCAGCTATCTCCATTGTTAATATAATTATCATACTGAAGACATGGATTAATAAAATAAGAGAGTAGAACATGACTTTGAGAGTATTCCCAATTTGATGGAGACAAACACAGTGGCTGCTTGCTCCTTGAGGGCAAGCAACTTGCTTTCTCTTTTGTATCCCTACTCTAAGTAGTCAAGCACACATACACTAGTTACTCAACATGTGCTTACATGTGTGAATACATACTTACAAGACATCTACTATTGTACTCAATCTTACAAGAAGTCATACCAGGGATAGCTAAAGGAGAGATTTAGTTTGGGAATTGAATGCTGAGTCATGTCACTGTCTTGGGCTGGTGTGTGGACACATACAAGGAAAGCAAAATGCAGGGAGGGAGGTCCTGAAGCACAGACTAGAGATTAAGCTAGTGGGTCCTCGATTTTGAGTATACCTCACAATCACCTGATTTGGAGCATTATAAAGTACAGAGTGCTGGGCCTTCTCTCCTGAGATTGTCTAACTTGGTATACTTTGGGTGGGAACTGAGAACTTGCAGGTATAACCACTCACCACTCAGGGGCTGCTGCTGATCCAGGTAGCACACTCGGGAAACTACTGAATGAAACCTTCAAGAGCTGACCCAGCCCAGGGGATTTGAGCAGGCTGCTTGCTCTGCGATCTGCACAGAGAAGGGGAGCTGTGTGGAGATAACTAGTGGACTCCAGAATGGTTTTAAGGGTCATGCTTCCTCCTGATCTGTAGGGCTGATGGCTGTACTTTGGCAGGAAAAGGAGAAAATGACTTAAAGAACGCAGATGAGAGTTAAAATCTGCTGATACAAATGAAGTGGGTGATAAAATGTATGGCATTGCCTTAGTAATACTTTTCAGCTATGTTAACCTAATTTAGCAATCTGAGATCATGTACATATATCTAAGCTAGTTTATATATAGTTTATTCACTAAAATATCCTTACACTGCAATGAAGGTTTATGTATTTTAGCTGACTGTGCATATGTAAGGTAAAATGGGGAAGATGGAGAAAGGACAACTCAAGGAAAGAGGAAAATCCATTCATCTAAAAAGAAGTGATTTAGAAGAAACCATATCTACTTTCCACCCCACCCCTTCCCATTTGATTCATGTATCTTCCAGGGTAAATAGCCCTAGGAGGTTTCTGGAAAAGTGACCATAGCTGTAGCAATCAGGTGGCAAGGGGACACAGTTCACTATACCTTGAAGTGGAAACTACCAAAAATTCAGAACCAATTCCATATGTTCTGTTGTGTTCAGCTAAATAAGTTACTTGATTTTAAAATCCTGAATACAAAGATTTTACATACTTTTTGGTGTTTCTTCCAGACAAATTTTACATAATGTAGTTTTCATTTAGGACTTTGGGGAGTATGGGTATGCATTTTCTTTATTAAGTTTTATGGACTCAGTAGATCATCTTAATTTGTCAGCAGAAAGGAATAGTGGTATTACATTAAAATGAAGTATGTCTCAAAACATCAAAACACTTCGGGAGACCAGCAGATGGCGAAATGGTTATATCTGTGGACTCCCTTGTAGTCAACCATAGTTTGAGTCCTTGGCTTGAAACTCGCGCCAAGCGCGTGTGCATGTGTGCTCAAAATCCCAAGAGGAGAATGCAGGAGAAGGGATTGGGGCATGTCCATCCCCCTGGAGGGTGATTTCTCACTTTCTGTCTCTTGGTCTCTCTCTATCTCTCTGGCTAGCACACATGCCCTCATGCCCTATAGCAAAAAAAAAAAAAAAAACCTTTCGAAAAAACCCGAAAACACTTTGGTAACAAAATAGGCAAATACTCATATTTAATTTAATTTTATTTTTGTTCGTTTTCCAATAGAATAAAACATTGCTTAGTGATCCTTCCCAGGGAAAGCTTAGTTTATTTCCCGTATAAAAAGCCACATAAAGATGACTCTGGAGACCTACACATTCACTGGTCAGATATTTCACTGCTTCGCTGCTCCTGTTACAGGTACATGTGACAGCGCCGCAGCGATGAGTGGAATTTTAAAGAGGAAGTTTGAAGAAGTTGACGGCTCCTCACCCTGCTCCTCTGTGCGGGAATCGGATGATGACGTTTCCAGCAGCGAAAGTGCTGACAGTGGGGATAGCGTCAACCCATCTACTTCTAATCATTTCACCCGTGAGTACTGTCATCGCACCTGGAGCTGGTCTGGTTCTGCAGCAAAAATAATGGCACCATCTTGGTCACTTTTATTTTTTACCTTTAGCGTTGGTTATATTTAAAATTATTTTTCTAATCAATGAAATACATAAATAATGAGCTACAAATGAAATATTGTTGAGGCAATGCAGCGGATTTCTTTATTTAGATTATGTTGGGCAGTAAATTATTTCATCCTGTAAATCACTGGATGTGGTAAAATAATGACATGTTATTGTCATTACTTTTCCAAGGAAGTGCCCAGTGAATGCTCCGAAAACACAGGAGGAAAGAGAGAGCGTAATATCCAGATTCAAATAACGTAGCCTCTCATAACTGAAGCAGTGTGGTGGGAGGGAATAAAAAAGAACAGAACAGATGGTCTAGGCCATGATAAGAAGGAATTCAGGCAGCCATGCTCTAAGGAGCCAGGTCAAGGCAGCAGAACTCCCCTGAGCACACGGTGAATGCAGCCTGCCGCCTCCAACCCGTCTCTCTACTCTCTCTTTCCCAAAGATAAGATGGAAAAGCCCATCAATAGTATAAAAACTTTTTTTTAAGGTTTTGATTTTTTTTTTCCTTTTCCTGCCATATTATAACATCAGTCCTCTGTCTGGAAAGGTAATGTGAAGTTCAAAGGACTGATATGAAACATTCTTAAAGTAATTCAACCTGTAAACTAAAGGGAAGTGACTATAATCTCGTCTTAAAACAAATATTATGGTGTATATTCAAGGTTTACAGCCTGATGCTATAGGACACATATAGCTCGTAATGTGATTACAACAGTGGAAGAGATTAACTTATTTATCATCCCAGATAGGTACTTTCTGTGTTTGACAAGAGCAACTAAAATTCACTTAAATTCATTTTTGAACTTATGTTTTCTATAGGAAGATTTAATTCGTTACAGCGGCTTATAGATGAATGCTCTTGGTTTTGAATTTTCAACTAACTGATTTTATTAGTCTATAACTCCATAATGTAGAATTTATTTCGGAAATGTGGCAAGAACAATAATGACAAAAAAAAAAGATTCAGGGGCCGGCATGTGGCATGGCGGTTGAGGCCGGGCTTCCAAATGGCCGATTGTGGTTTCAGTACCAGACTTGATGCCTTGCCTTTCTCACTCACTCTCTGTCTCTCTCTTGCTCTTGCTATGCCCCTCTCTGATCAAATTAAGAATATAGAAAGAAAGAAAGAAAGTTAAGATAAAATAATTTTTTTAAAAAAAATTCAAACATGGTTTTTAGGGGTGATAAAGTACTCAATAACTGTTGAACATGAAATAGATACACTAAAATTAGCTGTGTTCCTTTTAAGGAAGCCGAAGTCTTTAGAAAATATAGTGAAATATATTTAGAAATATAGTGAAAGTGGAAGATGAATTTTAAAAATATTTTTATAAATTTTCAGGAGCAATTTTACTGTTTACTATAGATGATCTATTTTTACAAATAACATGATAATATGGACAACCTTGTGTTTTTTATTAAAAAATATATTTTGGTCTTAATACTAGTAGTGATGATAACATTATTATCATATCTCATCCAGGGTTTTGTGACTATCAAGCAGACTGAGATATAATACGCATAAAAATACTTTGTAAAATGTCAAGTACCAGGCACATAAATTGTAATCGTAGCTAGAATTTACTGGATACATGCTATGCTTTTTGAAAGCAGACTATCTTCCCCAAGATCAGACAGAACTTAAGCCTGGTTATATCTCTCTCTCTCTCTCTCTCTCTCTCATATATATATAAATATATATTTCTGTATATATGTCTAAGCATGTATGTGTATGTGTGAGTGTGGGTGTGTGTGTGTGTTTGCATGTCTTACTCTGGAGTCACTCTCTTTTCCATTGTCTTTTTTTATGATTATTGTATTTATCTTTATTTGTTTTAATTTGACCATAGACGGACAGAAAGAGAGAAAGTGAGAAAGCAAGCTACCAGATCCAGGACTTGAACCGCAGTCAGCCATGTGAATCTAGTGCTCTTAACCACTACGCCATCTGCTGGCCCCAACTTCTCCATTATCTTTTTCTACTCCTTAATTATATAATACCAGACATATCTTTAAAATATTATTTCTTGTGAGCTATAAAAAAATACTCGAATTAGTAAAAAGACAAATTATATTTCTGGTTATAAAGCTATTAATTAATGCTTTCCACTTTATAAATAAAAGAGGGCAATCTAAGTAAGACCCTCAACTGCATTTTCTTGGAAGGTAATGAAATGATAAGAACATTTATTTGGTAAAATCAGTTTGACAAAAGCTAATGAGAATAAAGAGATAGTTTTAAAATCTATTGAGGGGCTGTCAGGTGGCACGATGGTTGGGACCCTAGACTCTCACATGGCTGACTTCAGTTCAGGTCCCAGACCTGGCGGCTTGCTTTCTCACCTTCTCTCCTCTCTATCTCTCTGGTCAAATTAAAAAATAATAACATTAAATAAAATAATTCTTTTTAAAAAGCTATTGAAAATCCATTTCATATATCAAATTATAGAAAAAAGTGATATAATTGAAGTTTTTTTTTATACTATACCATAGGGAAGGACAAAAATCCCCAAATATATTATATAACAGTTTAATTAATATAAGAGAATGAGTGTTTTAGAACAATGGAAAAAAGGTAGAATGTTTAATAAATAGTTTTAGTGTTAGAAAATTTGTAAAAGAGATGGGACCAGCAGTTGATGTAATGGCTATGTTGCTGGACTCCCATGTAGTCAACCGTGGTTCAAGTCCCACATCCGGTGGCTTAAACTCACGCCGGGTGCATGTGCGTGCTTGCCCAAGATCCCGGGAGGAAAATGGAGAAGGGATTGCAGCATGGCCATCTTCCCGGGGGGTGATTTCTCGCTTTCTGTCTCTCGATCTCTCTCTGTCTTTCTGGCAAGTGCATGTGCCCTATAGTAAAAAAAACTCTCCAAAAAAAAAAAAAGGAAAAAGAAAATTTGCAAAAGAGGGACCAGCAGTTGGTGTAATGGCTATGTCGCTGGACTCCCGTGTAGTTGATTATGGTTCAAGTCCTGGACCCAGTGGCTTAAACTCATGCCAGGCACGTATGCATGCATGCCCAAGATCCCAAGAGGAGAATGGAGGAGAAGGGACTGCAACGTGGCCATCCCCCCCCC
>NW_006160197.1:133288-156920 GCF_000334495.1 Tupaia belangeri chinensis | reverse complement strand
AGCACACACATCTTAGGACAAAAACCTCTCAAGAAAAAAAAAGAAAAGAAAATTTGCAAAAGTGATTTAGACTCATAGGTTATGAAATATGCCAAAATACATTCCAGATGTATTAAATAAATATATTTTAAGTCAAAAACAAATAGAGGTTTTTGTTTTGTTTTTGGAGAGATTTTCACTATAGGGCGTGTGCGCTCTCCAGACAGACAGAGAGAGACATAGAGACAGAAAGCGAGAAATCACCTCCCAGGGGGGATGATCACGCTGCAATCCCTTCTCCTCCATTCTCCTCTCGGGATCATGGGCACGCAGGCATACGCACCCATTGTGAGTTTTAAGCCACCGCGTCTGGGACGCGAACCGCGACTACATGGGAGTCCAGCAACATAGCCATTACGCTAACTGCTGATTCCCAGGTATTTTTTAAATCAAATAAATGTTTTTAAATCAAATTATGAATCAAAATTCAAAAATATTCAAAATCAAGGTTATATATTTTTAAAATACTGGATAGATTCATTATCTGAGCTTTGAATGAATTTAAAAAACACTTTGGAATGCACATATTTAAAGATGTAAAAATACTAAGCTTATCTGCTACAAAAGAAAACACAGAGAAAAAGAATAATTTATGGGGCCAGAAGATAGCATAATGGTTATGTCACTGGACTCCTATGTAGTCAACCGCTGTTCAAGTCCTAGACTCGGCAGCCTAAAACTCATGCTGAGCACTTGTGCGTGTGTGCCCATGAGCTCAAGAGGAGAATGGAGGAGAAGGGATTGTGATGTGGCCGGCCCCGCAGGTGGTGATTTCTCACTTTCTGTCTCTCTCTCTGGGAAGTGCACACGCCCTATAGCAAAAATCTTTCTTTAAAAAAAGAAAAGAGGGGTCAGCAAGTGGCATGGTGGTTAATGGTGCTGGACTCCCACGTGGCCGACCATGACTCAAGTCTCGGACCTGGTGGCTTGCTTTCTCACTTCCTCTCTTTCTCTCTGTCTCTCTGATCAAACTGGAAAATAATGATAATAATAATAAATAAAGTTAAATAAAATAATTCTAAAATAAATACATACAATTAAAAAAAAGAAAAGAAAGAAAGAAATGAAAAGATTAACAATTTATATTGGGAAAGATTTTTGAAGTTCAAATGGTATAGCACTGTTTGTTGTTGTTGTTGTTGTTGTTTTCTTTAAGAGGTTTTTTGCTATAGGGCTCATGCACTTGCCAGAAAGACAGAGAGGGATGGAAAGTGAGAAATCAACCCCCAGGGCAGATGGCCACTCTGCAATCCCTTCTCTTCCATTCTCCTCTCAGAATATTGGGCATGCACATACACCCGGCATGAGTTTAAGCCACCGAGTCGATTACATGGGAGTCTAGCCACACAGCTGTTACGCCAACTGCTGGTCCCGGTATAATACTGTTTTTTAGATAGAGTATTAAATAAGCACATGTAAATTTTGGAGATAAACACTCAGACACACCTTCCTACAGATAATCCATCTGGCAGGAAATATGACTAGTAAATGTGTAAAACATTTAACTAACCATAATCGTAACAAATATGTAGACTAAAGTAATATCAAAACTTTTTCTTCATGAAATCATAGAGATTTTCATCTCTGTGAAATTCGTACTTCTGCTGGATCAGCCTGGGGCCTGATGGTGAAGGGAGCTGGATCACATTTGGCCAATCACATGGTCTGAGTCTGGACCTGGTGGCTTGAAAAACACACCAGGCATAGGCATGCGTGTTCAAAATCCCAAAAGAGAGGGAAATGGAAAAGAAAGGATTATGGTGCAAATATGCCCCGTGGTGGGCCCTTTCTCCTTCTTTCTGATGAGCACATGCACCCTCTGGCAAATTAAGGAAAAAAAAAAAAAAAAAGGAAGAAGATATTAATATTCTTCCTCCCCCAAAATATGCTAATAACTGCTGGTTAAGGTTGCAGGTACACACATTCTACTAATGGTGGTGCAATTTAGAACATATTTTTTGCAACATAGGAACTATAAATATATTCAGGAGGACGGCAAGTGGCTAGATGGTTAAGGATGCTAGACTCCCACATAGCTGACTGGAGTTTGAGTCCTGGACCTGGAGGCTTGCTTTCTTCCTTTCCCTCTTTCTCTCTCTCACTCTCACTCTGTCCTTCTCTAGTCAAATTAAAATAAATAGACAAATAAAAAATAGAATTATAGATCTATTCATAAATCTGTACTTCAGAGAATTTATCATAAAAGAGAAACATCAAAAATGAGGGGAAAACTGTATAAATGAAAATGTTAGTAATACCAAAAATATAAGGGTAGTGAGAAGGGGAGGGAAGAAGATAAAATGTCTAAGAGTGGGGGAGTGATTAATTAAGTTATGGTAATCATTTGATTAATTTATCTTAATAGAAGTTATGAAGATTTTATGGCAACAAAATGTAAAATGCTGATGAGATTATGTTAAGTAAGACAAGCAGAATGCAAAATTTTATTTACACTATCAGGCAATGTCTATGCATCGAACAAAGGCAAAGTAAGGTTCAATGTCCTAAAACTTGGAAACAATGTCATTTCTTAAGGGATTAGAATGGGAAATGAATTTTTATGTTTATTCATTTTCATTTCTTTTACTATTATAGGTTTTCACACAACAGATAAATTTTGAACTATAACAGTGTAACTGCTAACTGGTTCACATTGTGCTTATGTATACAAGAAAGCAGATTGAAATGGCTTAATGAGCATACAACTTCAGCCAACAAATAAAGCTTTTTAAGAGTTATGTCCAGCAGAAATTATTTTTCCTATTGGAGAAAAGTGGCTCATTTTATAATTTCCAAGAAGCTGCTGAAATGTGTCAGCTCATCATTTACTATTAGTGGCGGTAGCAATGGCTATTTTACTAAAATACAGATGTAACTTTGTATTAAATAGAATCTGGTAAGGATTTCTCCTAATTTTTAAAGATAATTAAAGAAATGATTTAGTAAAAAATGCTCTTTTCATCTGCTTTGTTCATTATGTTCACATTATGGGAGGGAGATAAAGTGAGAGGGGTAACAAAGAATCAAAAGACAGAAATTCTACCTAGATCATTTGCTGTTTAAAAGAGCTGAGTATTTTAACCATCATTAGAGGAGTCATTTCAAGACTTCTGGTCTCTAGAAATGTATCTTACATCATATAGATTTTAGAAATATATACATTTTAGAAAATGTTTTATATATTATTTCATCTAGACTAAGGTATGGACTTATCCGTGGTCTTAAATTTCCAGAAATATTATGACTGATAGATCCTCTTTCTGGTTTTCCACGTTTAAAAATAAAAATGATTACATGTCTTGGAGTAAAAAAAAAGGTATATTTGAAGTCAATCAAATTTTTGTAGCATTAGGAAACAATTTATTAATAGTTTCACACTGAGATTCTTTAAAATGTGGTTGGCTTTATTTAGATCTCACTCTTCATAGATTCATCTTTCAAATTTAAAATATCCCATGTACCCAGTGCTTTATAAGACTAACATATTGTGTAACACAACATTTTGTTATTATTACAAATATAGGAATTCATTGTTTGGTACATGGCAGCAGCTATGGGTAGTAGAAAACCTCATGCTATTGTAACCTTTGTGTTAAAACATTTGATTTGTAGCATACCACATTATAATAATAAAAGCTTCAAAATAGAAATCAGTAAGGGCATTATGGCTTTTTCTTTGGACTTCTGAATTTCGTTAGGCAGCTAGCGTACTTACAGTGATCAACCAAGGTCATATCTTGTACTTCCTTCGAGATAGAAGCAGCAGATTCTGTATTGCCGTGGAACGCTTTGTTTCATCAAATCCCTGTGGCTCTGTAGCCAATCAGCTTGTACTTGAGCACCGTCAAAAGGAGAGCTACAGAGAAACTAGAAAGGAATGAATTTTTTTTTTTCTGCCTTCTCAAGGCTCTTGGCATTTCACACACATAATGAGAGGCTGTATGATAAGACATGGCTGCAGTAAGAACCCATTATTTTTCCTGAAACAAAGTGTTTCCACAAATAAATGTATAGTATTTAGAAAGTGAAAATATCATGAGATAAAAGGATAGAAATCTAAATTGCACATGAAAGCAGGTAGTGGATGTCTTACCTAGGGCAAGATTTTCTAATTTACTAAACACTTTCACATGCTTGAATTCCTTTTGTTTTGTTTAAGTTGACCAGAGTACATCTACACTTGACAGAGAGAGTCAGAGAGAGAGAGAGAAAAAAAATGAGAAAAGCACCCTTCCTACCCCATGGAGAATGGTTATGCTTCAATCCCTTCTCTTCTGTTTCTCCCTCCTTTTGGGATTTTGATTAGACATGCACATACGGCTCTGTGGGTCTGGGACTCAAACCGCATAGCTGGCCATGTGGGATGTGGTTGCCTTAACTACTACGCCACCAGCTGGCTTTCTTGAGTTCTTTTAATAGCCAAAAATCATTGAGTGATTAGGAACCATTATTCTGTCTATTTTATAAAAGTAGGAATGAACATTAAGAAGTGTATTTATAATTTATTCAAGAATTGAGATTATAATTTATGCCTGCCTGCCTTCTTTCCTCCCTTCTCTTCCTTCCTTCATTCTCTATTTTTCCTTCCTTCCCTGCCTTCTTTGTCTCCTTTCTTTCCTTCTTCCCTTTTCTCTCTCTGAATATACACAGCATATGACACTATATATAGCCAAGCCAGAATCTGCCTCCAGTATTATTTACCTCCCACCAGCTCCATATTTCATAATTAAATGTAAAATAAAGAATCAACAGAAAACTCATTCTGACTTGAAACTTTACTGGTAGTATGACTGGAACGTGTCTGAAAAGCTCTGTGCTAGGACCTTTCAGACAGGTCATGGTAATAGGCACCAAATAGTAAATACATCTTGAAGATACAGTGACACATCGCATCTATCCAGCATTGCAGTAATAGTTTGAAAAATTACTTGCAAAGACAGATGGATTAATCTACCCTTGAATCAATGATTTTTCAAATAGTAGAGGAGTGTTTAGGCAAAGCTGAACACAGGAGCTTTACATTCTTTCAACAGGAGATGAGACCCTCACAGTTCCTTCCTAATCTGTGCTAATATGATTCTAGGAACAGGGCTCCAAAATAGCATCTTTAAGTGAGAGCCAAGACCAAGTAGGAAAAGATAAATGGCATAGATAAAGACATTTCTGAAAAGCTTCTATTGAATTACGAACTCCCCAGACTCTCTGTATCCCCTTATGTTGGGAAAGAACCAATTAGCGTGGGCTTGTGGGAACAGACCAGAACCAGTTTCAGATTATATACAGGATCCTGCAGATCATATTTATGTTCCTATCTGAACACCAGACTTAGACATGTGGAATCATGAAGTGTTAAATTCAGATTTTAAAAAGAGAGGTGAGCAGTTGAGATTTTATGAGTGGAAGAAGAAAGACACGAACTAATGGTTCTTCTAGCCATTCACTTGAATGTGTTGTGAGACCTATTGACTGATACAATGAATTGTTATCAGATTATTTTATTTGAGAGACTATGGGCTCCAATAATGATAAATCATAAACAGTTAACCAGTGGTGCATTCTGTCTTGCTTAACCATTCTTCAGCAGAAATGTTTGTTTGTTTGTTTTTTTCTCTAAACTCTGTTCAGGTTCTATACCTGCTAAAAGATTTATATCAAATATTTTTCTTCATAAAAACTCACCAGTTTTCTCATTCAGCACATCCTGTTTACCATCTTCTTGTAATCTCCTGGTTTTACCAACATTCACCAATTTTGGCATGCTATTTTTTTTTTCTTTCTGTCCCAGCATGCCCACCAAACTTAGTGATGCCAGCAGCCATGAGATGGCTCATTGCGCCCATTAACCTCCCATTTCCTTCATCACCTCTCTCCTGGGTCCTTTTCTTCTATTGAATCCATTCCTGTTTCCACCACTCCATTACTTTCTTGTGGCCATACTTTATTCACAATATTTTCACAAACTAGAATAGCTTTCCATCTGAAAGATCAAATTCCAGGATTCCAAACTCAGACTGAAAATGTCTGTTCCTTCCACTTACCGCCTCCCACAACCACTTTTTAGCCTTGTCCTATTGTTTTCCCCCAATATAACACCCATCACTTGTCTTTACGTTTATTTCCATTATTCACCTTTTGCTCCATTGTTTTAGCCTTTTATTTTATTTGGAAACTGGGGTTCATAACCTCCCCCCCATTCTTCACGCCATATTCATCAATCAACATTTATGTATTTAATCAAATGACTGAATAGTTTAGAAAGTTTGGGGAAAAAATTACGAAATTGTGTTTTCAAACTCAGCTGTTCATTATTACCACACAGCCATCCTACTAGGTGTCTAGAGTCCATTTTCTCTCCTATCTCAAAGTATTTAGTGTTTATGGGTCTCCTTATTATATTATTTTTCTTTCTGCCTTCTACCTCATGTGCAACAATCTCCTTGTCTTCTTATCATCATGCACATTGCCTTCATATTTGTATTTATGCGCATGTCCTTACCTTCATAAGGAAGGGAATTTTATTAAATGCAGGAACAAGGTCTCCATATGCCTAGCATCTAATAAGCACTTAATAAATATTTGTATAAAGGGATAAATAAATAAACATTGGGTATTTGCTGCTTAACATTCACCACACTACTACTAGAAATGGGATATACATCAGTTAATGAGAATGACCCAGTTTCTGTAGAAACTCATAGTCTAATAATAACACCTCAGCACTTACCCTACACTTACTGTATTCTGTTTCATAGTTTTGTTATTTGTGCAAATACTTTACCTTTTCTGGAGAAGTATGGAGCTTACCTGTATATTCTTCTCTCTGCTTAGACTGGTGGTGCTTCGATTACTTGATAAATAATGTTTAGCTCTGTGAAAACTTATCTTTTTTAGTATAGCTAAACCTTGTAAAAAATTTTTAAAAGAGACATTTATTGTAAAACATCATAATGGCGCAGACATTAACAGAAATAGATACTAATTTGTGAACTCACTCCGTAATGTGTGGTTTCGATGGGCGTCATTGGGCTATATCAGGATTCTGATTTACCAGTTACTGTATCTAAATGCATGTAAGGGTGAACTGTGTTTCAAATAGATCCCCACTGTAATTATGCATTCCTAACGTGTACCTTCTGCTCTCATTTGCTTATATATAGCTTTCCCAGGCAGAAACATCACTGTTTAATTGGCTGCTGTGCAGCTCTTTATGCAGTAACTATATAACACACTTGAGGGAATCCATGTTACTTTCACCTTCACCATTCTTTGAATCAGCTTGAGAAAAAAAGGCATTACTAAGTCAGATCATTAACATTATATAAATACGCTTCATTTAGTTCTTGTTTGATTTGTCTTAAATTCAGGATCAGGACCTCACAATTAGCCTTAATAATGATAAAATTGGTTTTAGTTCCTTTTTCTTTTTTTTCTAGCCTGCTGAATATGTTTTTAAATTGTTTTTGTCTTTTTATATACTTGCTTTATTCTCCTATGACTGTCTTATGAAAATATATCACAAATTGTGCCACTTTTCTTTCTTTCCATTATACTACCCAAAGCCATATGACTGCCATCCCTCTCCCAGATTGCTGCAGGAGCTTCTAGATGTTCTCAACGCTTCCTCTTTTATCTGAGGCTTGGCCTTTCCTGCATGTAGTGATCCTCACTTTCCATTGAATTCATTCATGTGGCCTCCAAAACTCCGTACATTCCCGTATGATTTAGCTTTTGCTCTCCTTCCTTCTCT
Organism: Tupaia belangeri chinensis; assembly: GCF_000334495.1. Taxonomy (NCBI): domain Eukaryota; kingdom Metazoa; phylum Chordata; class Mammalia; order Scandentia; family Tupaiidae; genus Tupaia; species Tupaia belangeri. Next base: position 149,134 of record NW_006160197.1, on the reverse strand, counting down.
CTGTCTCCAAACTTTACTCCACTGATTTCTACTCGATTCTTTCAACACAATTAACTTTTTTTACCCTAAGATTCTTCCCAGTCATCCCTGAATGACTTCTTATATTTCATATTTTAGCCTAAATATAAGCATTTCAAAAAGTTCATGGAGAGGGCCAACAAGTGGCATAGTGATTAAGGTGCTGGACTCCACATGGTAGATTGTGGCTTGAGTTCTGGACCTAGAGGCACGAAACTTATGCTGGGCACATGTGTATGCATGCCCAAAATTCGGAGAGGAGAATGAAGAAGGGATTGTGGCATAGCCATTCGCCCTAGGGGGATGATTTCTTGATCTCTCTGGTGAGCTCAAGCTCCCCATAGCAAAAATATTAAAAATAAATAAATTTTTTTAAAAAGTTTATTGGAAAATGGCATTAACGTACTAGTTAATTTTGGTGCAAAAAATTTTGAAATCCATGCATGAGTTTTGATAATATGCATTTTAATTATATTCGTTACCATTGAAAAAGCCACAACCAAGGAGCCAGAAATCCTCACTCTAGCTTTAGTTCTGTTACAATTAATGTTGACTGTGTGAAATCATTAACCTGTGTCTTTATTTATAAAATACGAGAATAGATAGATTATCAAGGTATTGTAATTTTCATAAGATTCAGGTAGTTCTTCCCTCCAAATACAGTATACCTCTGATAGTCTCTTCAGGTTGAGTTACTTACAATATCATATTTAAAGACATCTTTGTGTTTTCAGTGTTTATGCTTGGGTGTTATTAGTGTATCCATAAGTCCAATAGAGCTTTTCATCCTGCACTTTCAGCTTGTAGGTTCTACAAAAATGAAAACCGTATGAATTATTTTAATAAATTTTGTGTTTTATCTTAAACACTGAGTACACTCAAAGTATATCACCTTAGAATTTAGAAAAAGAAAGTTTAATAATATAGGAATGAGTAAAAATAAGGGATGGTGGTGGAATAAGGAATTGTGTGTGCATCTCGGCCCATTGGCAATTAAAATAACTCAAGAAGTAAGAGTTTTCGTGTACATTATGATTCAAAAAACACTTTGTCACAGCTTTCTTTTGCTGAAATATGTAAACGTTTTCACTGGAACACCTCATGACCATAAAGAAATAGTCTAATCAAAATTTTCTAAAGTTACAAAAGAACGAAGAACAGAAGGAATGATTTATTTGGGACAGTTTTAAAAACACATAGTTATCTGATATCATGAAACTAAAACTAAATATCCACATTTATCTCATTTATGTGCTAATTGTGTTTTAATCTTGTTGAGCTCAGCACTATTTGTCGACAGACTATTCAGGCATCTAGACAGTACCTTTTAGGAAGCTTTATCTGCCTTAAAATATCTTCTACTAAAGTTACACTGTTAATGTGATCCCTTTAGGATGGCTATTAAAATCCACAGATAGGTAACAGTCTATCTAGTAGTTAAAAATGTGGTGTCTGGAGTTACTTTATCTAAATTCTCATAAAAGATTATCTATTTAAAAGCAAGTAATATAATATCTCTGACCTTTGGTTCCCTCATCTATAAATATTAATAAAAATATTTTCTATATTTTAAGCTAAAATGAGTGAATACAGGCATAATGCTTTATTTTGTACTTGATTTTTAGTCAGTGCCCCAGAAGTGTTAACTATAATGATGAGGATGGTGATGAGGATGATGATGACATTTCCAAGGAGGGACAGCACACATTTTATTAATAACTATTCTGAAAAACTAAACAGAGAGTAGATCTCCAGATGAGACATTTGACAGTGTGTTTTCCATAGAGAGGCAAAGAAGCTTGGAAAATATCGAGCTTGGGAATGCAAATTCAGATATATTCAGAAGCAAGTAGATCATGTAACTGCAAGAATCAGCCAGCTATGACAAGACAGATGAATCACAGCAGCTATGAAAGTCAGAATTCCTAGAGTCTGCTCTTTCCATTCTTGCTGGCATTAGTCCTAAAAAATCATAAGTTCAGAATAATAATCACCGCGGAAATAACCAGCACTTACTGAACTTTCATTAAACATTCAATGGCAGGGGTTGTGCTGACATTTTATGTGCATTACCTTACTTAATTAGCACAACCTATGAGACATCTGATGCTTGGAAAGACTTTAAGTAGCCCAGAATCACAAAAACAATAAGCAGTGGGGGCCAGCTTTTGATCACATCGGTCTGTCTGAATCGTGTACCATTAGGTTTTATTGTTTCCCACAGTGATTCTTCAAAACCACATGATCAGTGTTTCTCATTCTAGCCTCACTTTTCAAACTTCTGAAAACATCCCATAATATTCTGCATCCAATTTAGAACATACATAAAGGCTATTGCTAATTAATAAACCAGCACATAGATTCCATTTTAAATGAGAGAAGTTCACATTTATTACACAGTTTGGGGTCATCTAATATTTTGTCCTTGCTCACTTATTCTTTCATGCGTGAACCCTTTTGTATTGGGATCATAAACCTTCATATTTGGGTACCATCACTGATAGCACTTTGACCTTTTAGATTTTCTGAAGCTGAACTACCCAGTTTTTCTATTTTATTTATTCATTACTTTTTGAGTGATCTTTTCTTTTCATTTCCTCAGAGTAGAAAGAGAAAGGAAGGAGCGTTGCTGACAGTGTTATGACTTAGAGAGTAAAACTAGGCCTGGTGGCACCACTCAGCCAGGCCTGCTTCCTTGCAGGAAGTACTTCAGAGCTGCAGAGATGGGGGTATTTTGGCAGCTGCCTCCTCCTTGATTGACCACATCAGACTTTAAAAATATCTATGAGTTCATTAGCATCAGCCATTTGCAGAACTCTCTTGTAGCCCATCTTAATGGAAACGTGAGAGCTTTTATGAGTGCACTCCAAGATATGATTTATGGGAAATAGTCCCAGTAAGTGTTTGCTTGATGTCTTTGGGCTCATTTCCCTGAACTCTAGGCACTATCAGAACATCGATAGAGTGTGACTTTTGTGTAAATACCAGGATGGAGAAATAAGTGTTAGCAGAGGCATTTCTGGAATTTTTTTTATACGTGTATCAAGGACAATTTGCTAGAAAAAAAATGGATAATAACTTGCTACTCAAGTCAAAGAAAGGAAAGGAAAGAGTAAGAGAGAATATAATGCAGTTGACTGGACTGAAGAATGTTTATTTATGTTATTTATGTACTCAGAACATGGGGTTTAGGAAGGAAAGGGGGTAGTAGAATGAAGACCTATTCGTGGCTCAGGCACATGAGATAGAGAGCAAACAGATGGTAAATAAGAACAAGAATTGTAAAACCAGCTTTGCTGCTGCAGTTGTCATCTCTTAACGTTTTTAGTTAAGAGACTGAATCTATTTATCCCATCCTCATGGTGAATTTCTTTTTAAGTGGTAAAAGAAATGGGAAGGTTTGACCCGGCTGGTGACGTGGTAGTTAAGGCAGGTGGATCCCACATGGCCAACTGCTTAGTTCGAGTCCCAGATCCAGCAGCTTGAGAAACAGACCCAGAATGTGTCTGTACACACCCAAAGTCATAAGAAAATGGAGGAGAAGAGACTGTGGTATGGCCATTCTCCTTGGAGGGTGCTTTCTCATTTTCCTTCTCTCTGTCTCTTTCTCTTTCTAGCAACTGTATGTCCACTATAGCAAAAAAAAAAAAAAAAAAAAACAGCAAAAGAGAAACGTGAGATTCAAAAAATGTTTACATGAACCGACATATTCAGTTTGAGTACTTTGAGTTCTCACCTGAAAAACTGCATTAACATAATGCATCAGTGAGGCAGGGAGTGTGCTAAGGGGGTTATGCTACATTATGAACCAACCGTCAGATTTTCAAGACTATTGTGGACTGGTTGTTAGACATAGCCATATTAAAATTAAATTAACAACTTATGGTTAGGTCAATTTATAAACAAAGTTAATAAACACACAAAGCTAACCATCTTCTAATTATTTTTGCTATATTTTGCTATTAGAAATGTTCTTAAGATTATTTGCATCTATTATATCTTGATGGTAGACATACTAAATGATAGTACATGGCAGTACATCTCTCTGACTCAGTCTTCAGTGACAGAAGGTCAATAGCTTGGATCAGTCATGCTAGGAATATTTACACCATGGATATTAGCAAACGCTACAAATCAAGTTTGATTTATTATTTTCTTAATTATGTAGATTTAAGAAAATGTGAATGATACAAATTAAACTTAAAGTTTTGTCATTTACTGTTTTTGCATTGTAAATAGCTCAGAAAGTTGAATAAATATTCTTGTAGTGTACAAAAATTTCTACCCTATTGAGCAATGAAGTCATTCATGTCGTTAATAAGCAAGTGAAATTTTTGTTTAATTTTCCATTTGCCTGCTTACTTCAATAAAAATGTCAACTAATATTCACATCCAAATTACACTCATCTGTGATTTTCAATGAGAATTTGACTATGAATACAAAAATTAAGAAAAATCAATTAATAAATCTTATAAGGATCAATTGACTATATAAAATTATAGTTAAGAGTATTTATATTTTATTATTTTTAAGTTGTATAGTATGTTTTCTTTACATAAATAAACTTTATAATAAATATCTGCATTTGGGGGGGGTGGGTAATCTCTTATTAAACATTTACCAGAATGTTAATGGCTTAGCTCCATGTGATTATTTTAACCCAATATTTTTTGCTATAAGCTTTTGTCTAACTTATGGTCAGTTAGTTTAGTTAGATTCTGAGTCTCAAGTTAGGAATTGAGCGCCAAGGTCAGGCTCAATCCCAGACTGATCACCAGATCAGCTTGATTCTCTACCACTGGCACAGGCCCGCTCTGATATTCCGATAACAACAGTGTCTGTTATTTGATATTATAGAAACTGACTATAAGCCAGATAAGTACAAATGTATCACACTAAATGAAAATTTGAGTTCAAAGTATGTGCTGCTCAAGAATCTTACACACAGACCAGAATCACATAAAATATGCCAAAGAAAAAAAAAAAAGGAAGACAAATTCCATATGTGACTTTTCAACCCAGTGATGGCAGGCCTTTTTGCTGTGCTATTCAGAAACAAGCTTAAAAAACTATAGTGTCCTTTTTTCTCTTCTTGGGAATTAAAGTGTAATAGCTTATTAACAGATATCACTGTTATCAAAGTGTACTGTCCTTTAATCAAGCTCAAAAATATACAAAGTTAGGCAAGAAGACAGTATGAACCAAGAACTGAACAAACTAAATACTTACACATATTACACCATTTTATATAATCATATAGTCAACATTAGGAAAATTTGTAGTGTTGGCAGGTGGCGTGGTGGTTAAGGCATTGGACTCCCACATGTCTGTCTGTGGCTTGAGACCCAGACCTGGAGGCTTTCTTTCTCACTTTCCCTCTCTGTCTCTCTTTGATCAAATTAAAAAATAATAATAACAAATAAAATGAAACAAATAATTATTTAAAAAAGAAAAGAAAATCTTTGCTATTCATTTACCTGTTACCCTTGTCCAGAGCAAGTCATATATGTGGAAAGAATTTTAGGTGCTAGAAATAATAACCTTTATAAGGGTAGGAAATACTCTAAGGTGAAGTATGAAGGGTTTACTAGGAGGACTACATTTTGATTTGGGTTTAAAGAATGATTTGGTAATGTATTAGGGGTTGGAGAAAGCACTGTATGCCAAAATCATGTCAGAATATACTTGTGAATGCTGTATTTATGTAATATGAATTTGAGGGACTTCTCAAAAGTGCTGTCACATGTAAGGAATGCATTTGTTTTCACGCAGATACACCATTCCCATTATTTGTTTAGTAATAGTTAAATATACAGGCTTAAAAATCATCAAGCTCTCAGTCACACTTCAAGGTGTATAAGTGACTTTGTCTCTGAAAGAAGATACATGGTGGGACCAGTAGTATTGTGGGCATCTAAATTAGAGAGAACTTAAGTGAAATCAAGAAAGAGAGCAACAAAAAATAGAAATAAAGCTAAATCTCTTCTAAATTATAATTTTACCTATCGTTCCTCCAAGAAGGTTGCAGAATAGATAAGAGATTTGTCAGAGCAAAATCCCATCATCCAAGTCTAATTTTTCATTTTCTGAGTTGTTAAAAATCTAAAAATCACAAGATATTTTTTCTTTATACTTAAATTCTTTTTGAGTCAAATTCATACAGTCTGAAAATTACAATTATGGTATCACATTGATTTTTTTTTCTATCAAAAATATTTTATTATGGTGAAGCTAGCAAGCAAATAGTGCATCTTAATGAGTTAATTCATTGGGGACAGCTTGTGATTTTTTTCTTTTTTGCCTCACACTGTACCCCAGAACTGCTGGTAAAGTCAAGAAAAATGACAGAAATCTTAAGATAATTGCTTATAAAGTTCTACACACACACATACAGACACACACACACACACACACACACACTCAAAAAGAGACCATTAGGGGCTCAGAAATTCCTGTTTGGTATCCTCGAGTTTATCCACTGGGAAAGATCCTAATGTAGAACCAGCAGATGGCATAATGGTTACATTGTTGGGCTCCAACATAGTCAACTGTAGTTCGAAACCCAGACCCGGAGGCTTAAAACTCACGCCAGCACATGTGCGTGCATGCCCAAGATATGTGAGGAGAGTGGAGGAGAAGTGCGTTGCGCCCATCCCCTCTGGTGGTGATTTCTTGCTTTCTGTCTCTGTCTCTGTCTCTGTCCCTCTGGTGAGCTTGCGCTCCCTATAGCAAAAATCTCTCTAAAAAAAATTTAAAAGATACTAATGATACTAATGTAGGTTTTGGGAAATTTGACTTGGGATATTTTCCCCTAGCTCAACCTGATAAAGATAATTGAACTGCTTATACAAGTCAGAAGGACTCTTCATCTTTACAGTTTCTAAACTTAAAAATTCTAAGCTTGAATAGTTTAAAGTTCTTTTGAATTTACTGAGGAAGTCATTCACTTAATTACTAATTAAGTTAGTAAAGAAATTAGAAAAAAATATTCAGATCAGTTGTCTAATCTAAAGTTGATATCCAACAGAAATGCATTTCTCTTCCAGGAAAAAAATATGTCATGCAAGCAAAAAGTATTGCAAAATCTTTTTAATTAAAAATAACATCAGTTTTGTAGTTAAAATTACTTATTACATGGTCTGCTATAAATGTTTGCAGGATGAAGCTTACAAGCACTGTACATTTTTACAGTTTTCCTTTATGATTAATTTGATACATCTAAAGTTTATAGCTAAATAAATCCTCCCCAAATTATTTAAGGAATCGGATCATCCTCTCAAAAAGGAAAAAAAAAAAAAAAAAAAAGAAAGAGTCAAACATTGTCTGGAAAGTGAATAAATATGTTTAATCTTACATTTTTTGAAATCTATGAAGATGCTATTATAAGTAAAACATATTCACTTAATTACAAGTTCAAATTGCATTTGTTCATGTGTTTTCCCAATTAAAAAAACAATGTGATTAAAAGGCAGCCTTAGCATTGTAAAGATCGAAAATCATTGCTTTTTGAAAAATAAGCTGATGTCCAACAGGGATGGTAATGTAGACCATTCAGGGCTTATTAACATTTCATAGATGTCTCTGTCACTTCCAAGTCGATTGCTTTGTCAAAATCAACAGCATATAGGCTCCGCTACAGTGGTAACACACATGCCTTGCAAGGCTGGAAGCCATATGGCAGGCTGACCACAGATTCAGATCCCCAGGTCAGCCTGAAAACATGCCAGACAGGCACACAGGCGCATAGGATCCAAGGAGCTGAAGGGCTAGGAAAGAGAATCATGGTGCACTGAGACCTTGTTGAGTGTGTGTCTGTCTCTCTCATGTGTGCATGTGCACCCCGTGTCATAAAAAAAAAGTCAATATACACAAGTATTCTCATTTTTCAAGCAGTTTTACAAGATTAATAAAGCCCAAAAGGTTTCATTTAAAAAGCCACAAATTTTGTTACATATTGCAGTATACTTTTTTTATTAATTCTTTTTTTTTAGAATTATTTTTATTTAACTTTATTTATTTATTTTAATTTGACTGGAGAGGAACAGAGTGAGAGAGAATGAGAAAGCAAGCTGCCAGGTGTGGGATTCAAACAGCAGTAGGCCATGTAGGAGTCCAGCACCCTTAACCACCACACTACCTGCCGGCCCCAAATATTGCAGTACACTTTTTTTTTTTTTTAGTTTTTTTTTTGGAGAGATTTTCACTGTAGGGCGCGTGTGCTCTCCAGACAGACAGAGAGAGACATAGAGACAGAAAGCGAGAAATCACCCCCCAGGGGGAATGGTCATGCCGCAATCCCTTCTCCTCCATTCTCCTCCCGGGATCTTGGGCACGCGCGCACACGCGCCCGGCGTGAGTTTTAAGCCACCGGGTCCGGGACGCGAACCGCGGTCGACTACGTGGGAGTCCAGCGACATAGCCATTACGCTAACTGCTGGTTCCCTTGCAGTACACTTTTGATAAATTGTTACTGATTTTCCAGTGTGTTCTATAATGTAAACCCAAAGAGGATAGCATTGGTTTTATAGCCCATGGATTCAGTAGCTGATACCTTATATAGTATTTATAAGATGATTCCTCATTCAATGGATCATCACATAATTTACAGAATGAGTTTATTTGAAAGATATCATTAATTTTGTAAAATAAAAATGTCATTGTAGCCAATGGATTAAATGGCCTCGAGTTTTGTTTTCCATCTCTAAATTTTATTTTTATCTTTTTACATTATAATATTAACTTCTTAATTCTTTCTGTATAAGCAATTGTTTAGCTGACCTCTTTCTGGTCTGCTTTTTTTCAAAATTGCACTTTAGGAGAAAAATGACCACTGAACAGGCCACATAGCTTTCCTTACTTTTTAAAGATCTTTTCTCCCCATGATTAAAGAACATCGCATGCATGATGTATATTATGTTGGAAAACCCAATTCACACTAAACAAATAGCAGTTCTTAGTAAGCATCCTGTACCACTGTAGTCCTGGGTGTTGTACTGCATCTCATCTGGCCAGAGCTATTCTTGGCAGCTTCTACTGCAGGCATCCTACCAAAATGTATTTATGTTCTGCTCCCTACTCCAGTCCTCTTTCTGAAATACCATTCATGCCCACTCTGCCTTTCTTTTCTGACTTTCATCTCACTTTCCTCCCTGCAGGCATAATTTCCCTCAAGTATTCTTCCATTTAATATGCTAAGAATGGAAGATACAAAGAAATAAACCATGGGCTGGCTCACAGAAAAGTCCTTTTTATGGGTGGTAAAAAAGGAGATACAAACAATTCCCAGAGGAACATAAAATGAGTCAGTAGAAATAAGGGAAAATACATACAGCATCACTGAGCAGAATATGACTTTTAAAAGGGAGTGTGGGACCAGCCAGTGGTATGGTGGTTAAGGGAGCGAGACCCCAAATGGCCAACTGCACAGTCCAAGTCCCAGACCCTGCAGTTTAAAAAACATGCCAGACCCATGAGCCTGCATGCCCAAAATCCTGAAAGGAGAATGGAAGAGAAGGGATTGCAACCTGGCCATCCCCATAGGAGGTGCTTCCTCACTTTCCCTCTCTCCACCTTTCTCTATTTCTCTCTCTAACTAGCACATGCACACTATATGAAATGAAAAAGAAAAAAGAGAGCAGTGGTGGGTTAGACCAGGAAGTTCTTAAAGAAGAGGGAATTCTGAGCTGTCTTGTTCTTACAGAGGAGGGATGTCTGAGCTGTCTTGTTTTTATTTAATGGCTATACACACACACACACACACATATATATATATATAAACATATATATATATTTAATAAAGATATGTCTTTATTAAAGAGAAGATAGTTTAAATTCTCATCATTGTCCTCTCTACTGTTTCTCGTTTTTGATCAAATTTGAGCCATGGGGGTGAGGAGAATGCTCTGCTTAAACAGTGACGTCACATTTCAGTCATCATTCTTGTTACACATGTGTAAGTGCACATGGATGGGCATGCACATACACACAAACACACACCCTTTCACACATGCTCTATCCTTCCTTCTCTCTTGCCTTCACCATATTTTCTCACTGCCTTTTATTATTTGGATGGACCACTTGATGTTTTCTGCCTATCTGTGCTATTAAATGTTTCTACAAATGGAAGCACTTATTTTGCTCTTTAGAGCCTTCGGCTTTAGCACTTTAGAATTTTCTTCAGTTCATTTAACACATTCTCTACTCTCCCAAATCTTGAAAGGTGGGCAGAGCTCTTCTTTTTGTGCTTATCTCTTTATTCAATTTTGAAACCTCTCCTTTCTAATGGGTATCTTACTAGATTTCTGCCATATTTTCCATGATTAAAAATAATTCCTGAAGTTACTCCTGCAATGTCTGGCAGTCAGAGAGTACCTCTCAATTGGAATTCAAAAAGTTCTTCCTTGCAGATAGATATTTTTAATTTTAGCAGCCTAATTTCCCTTCTGTCATAAGTGTATTCCCCATGATGTTGTTATGCAGCTAAGGCTCCCAAATTCTCATTTGGCTTTATGGATGTTTGATGCATTAAGTCTGGATCTATGCATTCTTATAAGAGTCAAAATATCTTTGTTTTTAAAAGTAATATCCTGGCAGATCCTATAGCCTGGTGATTAAGAGAGCTGAGTCTCGCATGGTCAACAGTGGCTCAAATCCCAGCACCAGGGGTTTGAAAAAGACAGTGGCTGCACATGTGTGTGTGCCCCAAATTCTGATGGGATGGAGAAACGGAGAACGACTGCAGCATATTCACACTTCTCTCTTTCTCTCTGGTAAGCCCATGTGCCCTCTGGACAGGGGGCAAAAAAAGAAATATGCTAAAGAGAAGCATATATTTAAATAGCTTTCTCTTTGATATCTATGCATTAGTTCAGCTGCTATTACAAGACAGTAGCAGCTTTAGCTATATTATGGGTATAGCTTGTGTTTAAGCACATTACGCTGCTGAAACAAAATAGAAATTTATTTTTATCAACATGAAGGTCTGATCACAGGAGGCCTCCTGCTGATATGGCAGCTTGCTGGCTTTGAGAACTCGCGTTAATTCTATTTTGTTGATGTACTATACTTAACACACAGTTTTCCTCTTGTATTTGAGGTTGATTACTGACTTTCTGCCACCATGTTCACATTCCTCCAGTGGGTAGGGAATAGGAAAGAAATGGAGAGAAAAGACTCTTCTTTTAAAAACCAGACCCAGAAGTTGCCACACACTGATATGAGTTACCACTCATATCATTTATTCAGAAGCTAGTCACATGACTTCCCTTATCTGCAAGGGAGGCAGGTAAAATTGTCAATAATTATAGTTAAATTATATTATTGGAGAAGAAATGAAATTATTGTAGAAAGGACAGCTAGCTCTTTTACAATCTACACCAGGTACCGTTTTCTTCCCCTACAATTCTGACATCCTAATTTGAAGAATTTATGCTATGCCGTTCTTTCTCCATATCCATTCCTTTGGGTATAATTAAGCTTCTGTACTGTTTTTTACATATTTTCTAATACACCTAAGCAGCAAAGTCTTCATCAAAGATATTTCGATGACTTACAGTCATGATCGTCTCTTTCTCTCCTTCATGAATTTCTACTTCTGAGGCACAGATTCCACTTACAGGTGACGTTGTCCCGGCTTTTTGTCTGCTACCATTACCTTTTCTAACTCTCTTCCTTTCCCGTTCAGACAGAACATAAATGCCTGTTTCCTTCTTTCCACAAAAGCTATTATTGTCTCATCTGGCTTTTCTTGGCATAGCAGCACACGATCTGTCAGCTTCATGTTTCCATCCTTCTCCGGAGCATTCTCTTACTGCGGGCGACCTCCACTAACAGCCACAAAACGGTCCCAGCCAGCATGGACTATTACTCCAGCTCCATTACCTTACTTCATCTTTCATCCTTTTTTCATCCTGTCTCTAAAAATGGTTCAGAGATAGCACCCTAGAATTTCAGAGGAAAATAATACTTGTTTTATATCGCTTTGGCCTTTAACAAAAGAACGATATTAAATATTTTTACTTATTTTAAGCTTTTCCATATGCATTCAGAAACTAAAGGCACAATAATCTTTATTGAAAGATAGGTCCAAATTGTGCATTCTGACTGTGTATTCCCCACCCTGGTTACATGTGACCTCCTGAAGGAACAGACAAAGGCTTCCGTGCCTGCCCTGTAGAACGCCAGAGGTCTTCCATCAGGTCCGTCCTTTTTCCTCCTGAAGCATTCTCCAAAGTCACTGTCCTTTTCCTCTCTTTGATATAATTTTACAGTTTCCTCACTTTCAGAGATTTAAATTCCTCTTCGATATAAGCTTACAGTTTCCTCACTTTCAGAGATTTAAATTACTGCAAATGTCCTGCAGGTTTATCCATTTTGAGGTGCCATAGTACCTCAACGGTCCCTTGCTGGCCAGCTGCTCTCATTCATTGTCCAACCGGTACGTCATACATTGCCCCTGAGAGGTCCTTCTCCACAAAAGCTGCATGGGCTTTCTCTTCTCAACCGTGAAGCCTTCTTTTCATCTTACAGCCCAGGAGGAGAGCCAAACACTGGGTTCTCACCTATCCTCCCCCTGCCCCTCCCTATTTCCTCCTCCTTCCCTTCACCTCATTCCTTCATCTGTCCTTCCCCTCTAGAAGTCTCAGAGGCCGTTCACTGGGATTCTGTTAGGTCCGTCCTACTTGTTCATCTCTACAGGCTGGTGACTTTTTGTTTTACAAAGAGGAAACAGGCATAGAGAGGTTATGAAGCCTGGAGAAGACGGGAGATTAAATAGTGATTGTGCCAGTATTGAAATCCCAGTCTGTCTCTGAAGCCAACACTATGTCACACTGCCCTTCAGATATATTTGTCACGTTATGTTTTTAGAGAAGCCATGCAGAGCAGTTGAAGCAGTGTGACAGTTCAAAAGGCCCCATTTCACATCCTGACTTCATCATTTCTGCTCTGTCATAGGCAAAGCACTGAACTTCGGGTTTTATATTCTCCTCTGTAATGAGGAGCTAATTTCTCATCTCTAATGAGCTCATTTCCTCATTTGTAATGAGAACTAGTGCGACCAGTGATCCATTCTATTATTCAATAAATATTTATTGAAGTACCTCCTATATGCCAGGCATAGTTCTAGGCACTGGGGATTTGGCAGCAAATAAACCAGAGACTACACTGTTCTCAAGAAACCAAGATTTTGCTACAGAGAAGACACGTAACGAACATATGTACCAAGGAGTGTTCTAAAGAAAATGACACTGTGGAGAGGAGAATAAAAGCAAGAAGGATAAGAAAATGCTTTTCTGAGAAAATGAAATGAGAGAGAGAAGCACATGGCTATCTGGGATAAGAATATTTTAAGGAAAAGTGCAAAGGTCCAAAGGCAGGATTTAATAGCAATTAACTCAAAATGGTTTTAATAATTAAGTTCATCTTGGTAATGTATATGGACTGGTGTGTTTAAGCTACATAAACATCTTTCCTTCAAAGTACTGTTGACAGTCAATATTTCCTTGTCCAAAGCATGAGATAAGTGTTTGAAGGGTCGAGCTTCTAACAGCTGAGTTTTGCCTCATTGCAATGATGTGAGTTTCTTTCAGCACCTCCAAGCAGGTCAGCCTAGATTACCTGTTGCTGTGCTTTCCCGTCCTCCTCATTTCACTGCCATTTTGCTCCGTCTTTTGGCATCGGAAGCCAGGTGGCTTCACCCTTGGGGTATACCAACCATGCTAATAAGCAAAATCTCTTGATCCTTCCATGCTTTTTACTTTTTTTTTTTTTTAAGAGAGAGATTTTTGCTTTAGGTGCATGTATTGGCCAGAGAGATGGAGAGAGAGGAAGTGAGATATCACCCCCCTCAGGGGGGATGGCCATGCCACATCCACTTTTTTCCATTCTCAAAATTTGGGGCATGCATGCATATGTGCCAGGGGTGAGTTTCCAGCTGCTGGGTCTGGGCCTTAAACCACAGTCAGCTATGCAGGAGTCCAGCACCTCAACCACTATGCCACCTGCCTGCCCATTCCGGGCTTTCTAAGGTAAGGATAAAGTAACTTATATCCTTCTCAAAACAAGGAAAATTCATATACTCACCTCTAGTTTTCCACACACTCCATTATATCTCATGTCCCCATGAACGAAACAAATAGATTCATTTCTTTCTCTAGCTGTTCTTCCTTTACCACAGGGAAGCATGTGTTGCTGGCGTCTTTTTCCTGTAATACATGTTGCTTATTCTGCCATTGTACTTTTTTTCTTCCTTCCAGAAGTTAGTACTTCATAGTTCTCTTTGAAGTCCTTCTCTTCCTGTCTGACTGTCCTCTTTTAGTCCCTGCCAGCTATCTTAGACATTCCATTACTGAGCCCATTTCCCATCCAGGATTTGACCACTGTAGAGATCTTATGGGGGCTATCCAATGGTTGTCCTTCCCCCTCGATATTCTCCTTTAAAAGAGTGCACTGATTGATAGTCCCTTTTCATTGAAGCCACCCTTCTTCCTTCACGTTACATCAATTATTTGAGCCATACACAAACCGAGTTTTTGCTCTCCTTTATTATCTGTAACCTCTTCCTACCTAAAAGGCAACTGTACAGTGAAACACAGTTTCTTCTTCTCTTGTCCCATGATCTTGTCACAACTGACTGCCCCATCCGTCAGCGAATGTGGGTGAGCAGGTGTTCTTTGTTCCTCACCATCCAGACACGTGGTCAGATCATGCCTTTCGCTCATCCGTGAATGGAGTCATGTTCAGAAAGGTCTGCAACTTCGTCACGCAGTACAGTCTTGATGGAGCACTGCCCCTTGGCGTAGGCCTATTCTTGCTCCAGAGCCCTACTCTACATACACCAGCAAGTTGTACTGGCACTGCTAATGCCTCAAAACGTTTGCAGACACAAGGAAAAAATTTCTCTTGGAGCCATCATTGAATTACTGAAGAGAATGGATAGTTTTCAGTCCCAGTCTACTCAGACTTGCTACACAATGACTCTAGCGACACTACTCTGGTTATCATTCCATGTCAGAGAAAAATCTAACCTAAATTAAAAGTTTAAAAATTCTTGTTTAGAATATCATTACAAATGAGTCCTGAGGGATAGGCTCCAGAGGTTTCTCCCTGCCGATTACAAACGCACCCTTCTTTCAGATCTGTTCTCTTTCATACCCCTTTTTCCCTTCTCTATTTCTCCCGTCATTTCTTTTTAATATTAGTTCATCAGAAAAGTCATGATGTATATTTTTTGTTCTTCTATGCAAAACTGTGTCATGACTTTCCCAAGAAACTAATAATTTGCTATAGAGTGTGTGTGTTTGCCAGAGAGAGAGGGAAAGTGGGATAGCACTTCCTTACTGCCCCCAACCCCCAAGAGAATGACCACACCACAGTCTCTGCTCCCCCATTCTTCTCTTGGGATTTTGGGTACACATGCATATGTGCCTGGCATGTTTTTCAAGTCACCCAGTCTGGGACTCAAACCAGGTGGTCGATCATGTGGAATTCAGCCGCCTTAACTATCATTCCATCAGCTGGCCCCTCTTGTTTCTTTTGCTAACCAATGAGCTTTAGCTTTTCAATATTTTTTCTGTTCATTATCTTCAAAGTTTCTCTTCACAGACTAGTGATTCTCAAAGTGTGGTCCTCAAAACAGAAGCATCAGCATCATATGAGGACTACCAAGCTTAAAACACTAAAGTTGGCCCCAAAAATCTGTTCACAAAAATTGGCAAACATGGGAACCAGCAGTTAGCGTAATGGCTATGTCGCTGGACTCCCACATAGTCAACCACGGTTCGCGTCCCAGACCCGGTGGGTTGGGAATCACGCCGGGCGCGTGTGCG
>NW_006160197.1:82161-133172 GCF_000334495.1 Tupaia belangeri chinensis | reverse complement strand
ACGCACCCCATAGCGAAAACCGCTGCAAAAAAAAAAAAAAAAAAGGCAAACATTACAAATCAGGACTTGATCTTTTTATCTTAAAAATTATTTATTTTATTTTATGTATTTATTTATTTATTACTCTAATTTGCTAGAGGGCACATGTACTCACCAGAGAGGGACAGAGCGAGAGAGAATAAGAAAGCAAGCCACCAGGTTGGGGACTCAAACCTTTGTCAGCCATGTGGGAGTCCAGCACCTTACCCACCACAGCACCTGCTGGCCCAGGGCTTTTTATCTTCAGATTCTTTGTTGAACTTTATCCAGCACATGACTACTGCCAGGTGGTATGATACAGTCCGAGAGCATTTTTATTGATTATCTCTGACACCCGCCCTGCTCAGGGGACACAGCCTGTTCTGCTTCAGAGGCTCCTGACATGTCTGTCTCCTTCATGCTTCAAGCTCTGAGGATACAGAGAGGATGATACTGAGTGCTCGCTTCGTCTCCTGCTGCATTAAATAATACGCAATAGCAGTACATTCTCCAGCCCTGGGACTCCCCCACACCCATTTCACTTGTAGTAACTACGCTGTCTCACGCCCTGGTTCATGCATCTTATTCACACAGGAAAAGCTCCCATGGTTTTTCTCCGAGATACTATGAATCACGGGTGCACCTAGGCATCTCCTTTCCCTGTGTAGTGGCTGAAGCATCAGATGCATGTGGCTTACCTAAGGTCATTTGGTTACTTGTCAGTTAAAGAGAGAGGCTAGAACCAGGCAGGGTGAAATCTTGTGCCACCAAAATCATTCAGGAAATATTCTAGACATATTTGACTCCAAATCAAATGAACAGATATTAAACTCCAAACCATCACTGTTGTGTTTGTAAAAAATCTGAAGCAATGGCCTGGTGTTAGTCCTATTCTGTCACCCTCTCTTTCTTCTCTTTAAACATTTTCTTCTTTATTTATCTTCATTTTGCACTCTACTTTTCATTGACCCCCTCTTTTATTTCCGGCTGTCTTGCCTACTGGATTCAACAAGCCATTGCTTCTCTTAGATCTAGAGGACCCCAAGCTGATTTCCTGTGGTTCAGTTCTAACTACTTAAAAGAAAGATTGCAGCATTTTCTTTTATACTCAGGTGAATGTGATTGTTTAAAACAAGCTTCCTTTCAAAGACTTGGAACAGACTATACAAAAGCTTAATCATTTGTATCTGTACTTAGACTAAAATAAGACCTGGGGTGCATCATCCCAGGGTGCCTGTTCTTTAACTTTTGAAGACATAAAAAAGCTCCTTTTTGTCTCTCTTTCTGCCTGAAAAATTAAATTCCTATGTTCTTTGTGAGCAATGCACTAATCCTAAAAGCATGTATATGTACTTCGAATTGGTCTTTTCAAAGACAGCATTTGGATTTGCAATTTTGTTTTTCCTTCCACACCTAAATCTGACTCCCTTCCCTCCAACTTTCCATTTCTTTTTCCTGCATTACTGGTTTCCTTCTTTGCTTTGTGATCTTACTCATTTAAAAATCTCTCTTTTTAAAAACTAATGTTTATTGGAATTCCTAATGTATGTGTAATAATTGTAAATCTTTGAAGAATACGGTGTGTTTTTTCAAAACATGTATACAATGTGAAGTAATCAAATCAGGGAAATAAACATACCTGCTATCTCCAGCATTTATCATTACTTCAGTTGTGTTTTTCTGGTTATTTTGAAATATATACTGAATTATCACTAAGGTTCTTTATTGTGCTATAGTATTCTATGACTCATCTACTTACTTACACACACTCTGATACCTAATAACTGAGTTCTCCCTCTTCTCTCTACCCTCTCCTCCACCCCTTTCCTGCTTCTGGTATTCACCATGACACTTCTCACTTACATGAAAATTATCTTTTAGCTCCCGCTCATGAATGTGGGTATATAATATGGTATTTTTCTTTCAGATCTTGGCTTATTTCACGTAGCATTACTTGTCCCACTTAGTCCATTTTGCTTCTGAAATGCTTTCTCCTTGATGCCTTTGAAGTCCACTATATTTTTTTCTGGTCTGTTATGTCTTCATCTCCCAATGATGTTAACTGCCATAAGTGGTAGACATCGTTTTTTTAATTTATTTTTTTTTATTTATTTAATTTAATTTGCTATAGGGCACATGTGCTCACCTGAGACAGACAGGCAGAGAGAAGGAAAGTGAGAAAGCATCCCCCGACCCAGGGAAGATAGCCATGCCACAGTCTCTTCTCCTCCATTCTCCTCTCGGGATTTTGAGAATGTATGGACATGCACCTGGTATGTTTTTCAATCCTCCAGGTCCAGGACTTGAACCACTCAGTTGGCTATGTGAGATATGGCTGCCTTAGTCACCATACCACTGGGACACTGTTGGACACATTTTAGGTCCCCCTGAGAGCCTACCATGGATCTTAGTAGACCCAGCAGCTAGACAGCAGCAGTTTCTCCTGCCTTAGTCTTCAGAATTTTTTCCAAACTGCTTGAAAACAGTCTGTATCTCTCTTTCTCTCTTAATTATCAAATGAAAAACAAAGTGGTCATCTTACACTTAAGCTGTACATAGATATCCTTTACTCACAGTGAATTTTAGCAGCATTTTAGGAAACATTGACCTTATGTAACTATTTCCTAGTGAGGATCTTTATCAGAAATTCTTATATTTTGGGGCCGGCAGGTAGCGTGGTGGTCAAGGACACTGGACTCCACATGGTCAACTGCAGTTCAAGTGCCAGACCTGAAGGCTAGCTTTCTCACCTCTCTCTCTCTCTCTCTTGCTCTCTCTCTGGGCTCTTTAAAATAAATAAATCTTTAAAAATAAGAAGAAAACCTTATATCTCTCATATCATAAAAGATGATATTCAATATATTCAAAGTTGGCTCATTGATTTTTTCAGATTTGGTGAAACACAGACCTTTTGCCTTCATTCATTCAACAGGCATTTATTAAAAGTTTACCAAGGAACATACAGAGACATGTGAATGCTGTAGGGAGGCTGATTATTCATTCAACACGTTCTTATTAAGGCCAGGGTTTTCAATTATTTGTATATCTTTTTCATTATGTTCAAAATAAGAGATTTATTACCTGCACTAAACATTATATAGCATTATAACTTAGTTGCATTGCCTTGCTATTGCAATTTTCAGAAACAGATAACTTCTGGAGAGGCATATTAGAAGGTCTTAAATTTAAATGATAAACCACTCATTCCCAGTTAACAGTAGTTATGCCATGCATTAGGCACTTGTAGAAATGTACTCCCAATAACTGTGACTTCAGGCAAAGGATTGGGGGCTGATGACAATGTGTATGTGGAGAAATTGGCTTTGCTTTTGCGTTGCAAGGGAGAGCTTGATGTGCAAACCATGAGTATCTGCCACAGAGATGAGGGGTGCCCACAAAGGCTTTTTAATGTTTCCACTCAAGGGAACTGGTTACTTTGGTGGGAGTAAGACCTGTTTATAAATTGTCCATCTTGCGTGGGAAATCCAGCTTTATTCATGCATATATTTCATTTATTCTATTGGTGTTCTATAGCCCATTGCGAATGCCCTTATAGGAGCCCTTGGTAACCCAGCTATCCTGCCCTTAATGTATTAAAGATATTAAGGAAAAGCAAGATACACTCCATCCCCAAAAGACCCCAGTCTAGCAGAAGACAAAGAATTAGAAACATATAAGTTACACAACTAGAGAATCAGAAAATGTTTAAGTTATATATTTACAGGTGTAATCTAATCTACCAATCAGACTTGAGAAAACTATAGTTATTGCAGGCTAAATTCATCATGTCACTAGTTTTTATAAATAAAGTTTTATTGGAACACAACTACTCTCATTTATTTATATATTGTCTGTGACTACTTTTGCATTATAATGGCAAAGCTGAAGAGCTGGAAGAGACCTAATGACCTACAAAGACACAGTGTTTAATATCTGGTCCTTTAAAGAAAAGGTTTTACCTGCAATAAAATATGTATGAACCTGTCTCAAAGGAATTGGTTCAAATACTGCTGGCATTTAAAGCATACACTCAAGAGTTGCTAGTAGTAGTGTTGCAATTTCTGTGCCGCATGTCTATGCCTAGAAATGATAAAGAAACACGATCATCATCACACTAAAGACAACAGAAAACCATTAAACATTTTATTATTGCGTAGAATATAGCCAAGGTATTCTGAATTTAGTAAGAAAATATTTTTAGTAATTTTTAACTAATGTCATTTTATTGAGGAAAAAAAGTGAAATAACAAAGTCAAATGTTGATTTCTGTCCTCACTAACAGTCTGTTTCTGCAGTGAAACTTTAGAAATCTAAATCTAGAAATCAACAAGTTTACCATTTATTTTTACATAGATTTCCCAACAGAATATTTTATTTTGACTCATAATAAAACCCAACTTGGATGAAATTAATATTTCTTCAAGGGATATTTCCAGTACTTACGACATGCCCTATAATTCATCCATATCTTTGTTTTGCTACTGTACATATCAGAGCTTTGCACTGCCAGATTTAGTTGAAACAACATGGGCTATGTGACTTCAGACCTATTAATTTTTATTTCCTATCTTCAAAGTAGAAATTGTCATTTGTAGGGCGGCTCCAAGAATAAACAAAACCTCAATATCACTGAGCACTACAGTAGACATGTGAAAAATAAGATCTTCTTTCCTTTTTTGAACATGCCCTGTGCTATTTAAATATTTTTCATGTCATGTTTAATGCAATTATTCTTGTCACGTTAAACTTAGCAGAAGCACCGAGTGAACCAGATACTTAAGCATGCAGTTAAGCTTGTTTAGTATCACAGAAAGCATTCATCCAAGTTCTTACCTGATAATAACCTATTCAAGTGTTTTAAACCTAGAGATGCTATATGCCATATGACTTGATATTGCAATAATGTTGTTAAAAGGAAGGCAGGGAAAACTGCATTTTATTGTTTTCTTTCTGTCACATAAATCACTTGTAAATATGTCAGAATATGAATTATTACCTCTTAGAGTTGACAGACTTTGAGTTTATTTCTTTAAGAAACAATTTAATAAGCTACTACAAAGCCTCAAATTCTAGCATTGATAATATTTTGATCTTGGTTTTTGTTTTGTTTTGTTTTGTTTTGTTTTGAGAGGTTTTTGCTATTGGGTGTGTGCACTTGCCAGAAAGACGGAAAGAGACAGAGAGACAGAAAGTGAGAAATCCCCCCTGGGGGGATGGCCATGCCACAATCCCTTCTCCATTCTCCTCTAGGGATCTTGGGCATGCATGTACACACACCCTGCGTGAGATTAAGCCTCCGGGTCCAGGACTCCAACCACAGTTGACTACATGGGAGTCCAGCAACATAGCCATTACACCAACTGCTGGTCCCTGATCTTGTTATTTTCCTAAGATTTCTTACAAACTTGCATGGAAAATACTTAGGTATTTTTTAATTATAAAAAGAGAGCAATCCTCTAGTCTTGCTTTGTGCAGCTTTCTAAGGCCTTCCTTTGCCTTCCACATAGTAACTTTAATTCCCCAACCCACTAACTAACCAAGGCTCACCAATGAATACAGAGTAAAATCTTGTCTCCTGATCTCAAGATTGAAGCTGGAAACCAAGCTAGTCTATTTGCCTATTACATGTTCAATACTAAGACTGTGTCTTACTCCATTGTTCATTTCTCAGGGCTGAGAACACTGTCTTGCACATAGTAAGTGCTCAATAAATATCTGTTAAATATAACTAACAACTGAAATAAAAACTGAAACTCATCTGCAATCACCCACAGTGTCTGCAGCTCCCTGAATGTGCTCTGCCTCTTACAGTCTCTGAGTACTTTCCATAGCTGTGTGAATCCTAAACCGAACATCTACAGCCCTGGTCCACAAAGCTTCCTTGGATCATCCAGTAACCAAGATTAATTTCTACACTGGGTTCTTATAGCATTTCCTACATCTGTTAATTTGTTCATTCTATCAATATTTATTCATAGAATATTGCTGTAAAATATTGTTTGAGGGCTGACCCCATAACCTAGTGGTTAAGGGAGCTTGATCCCACAAGGTTGACTGAAGTTTAAATCCCAGTCCTAGCAGCTCTAAAACCATGGTGGGCATGAGCATGCTCCGAATGCCAGCAGGATGGATAAATGGAGAAGGTCTGCAGCATGACCACATCCCATTGGGTGGTGCTTTTGTCCCTCTCCTTTCTTCTGTCTCTGTCTCTCTGGCGAGTGCACATACCCACTGGCAAATAAGAAAAAATAAAGGAAAAAGTAATATTTGGAAAACAGATACTGAGTACCTATTCTGTCTGGCAGATAATGCAGCCTTAGGACACAATGGTGAAGAAGCCAGACAAAGGGCTTGTTCTTACAAAGCTTATATTAATATTTTGATAGTCAGTGAGGATAATGAATAAAATATTCATTACATCAACTAGTGACATAGACCTTAAAGAAAAATAAAGAAGAGAAAGGGATAGAAAACGATGGATGGGTGAATAATTTAGAAAAGGAAGTTGGAGAAGGCTTCCTAGAGGACAAGATGGGAGCAGAGGCCTGGATTACATGAGGAAGCAACTAGACGCTGGGCTAGGTGCTGAGAACGTAAAGCCTGGTAAAACATCTTCCTTGCCCACACCTAGTGCATAAGCCCATCTGTAGGCAAAATTTTACTCTCCAGTGTCTCAAAAACACTCTCATGCGACCTGGGGAGAAAAGCCATTCTAACCCCAGTGCAGTTGCTTTGTTATTTATATGCTGCTGTGTTCCTCTCTAGATTGTAATCTCACGCAGGAGTGTGTGTTCTTCACATTGGTATCCGAGTGCATTCCAGGCTTGCGTTCTGAACCCAGTGGGCTATTGAATCCAGCAAGTGCAGTCCTGAGAAATGCCATCCTAGACTTACACTGGGGTAGGGCGGGGGGAGCCTGCCTGGAGTGCCTGTCTTAGTGTTCTCAGCCAGGGATCTGATGGCTGTCCCCCTGTGAATTGCTGTGCACACTGAGAAGCACTGCAGCAGAATATCTAATGAGTGGGAGAGCTGCCAAAGCTGTGCAGCCAGGCTGGGCCCCTGAGGCACCTGTTTGAAAAGCTTACTGTGATCATGGTGGAGATGAGTGGGCAGACCCTGGACAAGCTCTTCCTCTTCTCTCCATATCTATCAAAAATGTGCTCCAGTATCACACAGGGTAGTCTGACCGTGACAAGAAAAGCCTGTCTTCATTTTTCTCCCAGATAAAGAAGGAATTTGATAATGGAAACTGTAAATTCCAAAGGCATTTGAAACCTTTCCCCTCCTTCTCTGAGACACATTTGAGACTGTCCTCTCTGCGATAATCAGCTGTTTCAATAAAGAAAGAGGTTGGCATTTGGAGAGAGCAGGGAAGAAACAGGGTAACTTGTGTTCAAGTGGGAATATGGCATCATAGATTGTTCTTGCACACAAATACCAATTTTCTGTTCACTGATTTCATTTATGTCATTCACAAATGTGACAATACCGTCATGTCGATAGGCAATAACTTACCTGATTAGACTAACCTGTTTTAGTCTTCATATTTAAGGAGCAATAGGTGTGTGGATGCTTTAGGCATGGCCCAGTGCAGCCCACCAGGCTCCCAGGCCAGATTATACTATTCTGTAGAACTGAACATCTATCCAGGACTAATAGGTAGTCACTGCATGATAAAAAGTGACCTTCTGTCTCCTTGAATTTACTTTTCCTGGCTCCATATCCAGTCTCTTTTTTTCCTCTTGATTTGCTCCCTTGAGAGTTTTAAAGTCACTTCTTTTTTTATTTTTAATTTATTTACAGTCATTCACTGTACATCATTGCAGTGAACAAAATGAGATTTTCCATTCAGAATACAACATATATTGGCTCAATTAAGGATATTACTGTACGTGTTATCGCCAACAAATAATTTTCCATTTCTTGTATCTTGTATGTTTGGCTTCTTTTTCCTCCCCATCGACTCCCTACCTCCCACCTCTGTCATTTCCTACCCTGCTCCTGCACTATATTTAGTATCTATAGCTGTCTCCATGCTCTTTTTTGCACATTTTATTGATTCACGCACAAAAGACCTTAATTAATTTAAAATATTTTCAATAGCAAGTGTAGCTGATATATACATGTCTATGAACATATGTCTGACTTTAGGCATAAACCTCAGTGAATAGAATGAACCCACTATAAAGCAGCACCTTGCTGGGGCTATATAGCTTACTGCCATTATGCAGAGTCCTTCAGATCCCGCCAGCCTCTGCTCCTGAGCTCACATACCCAAACACAATGTAAGGAATAATAGATCCAAGGATAAACAAACAAACAAAAAATGCTGTTTGTTATTATAGCTCACTTTCTTGAACTTGTGTAAACACCTAATACTGTTCTGGTAGTATTCCTATTAATGCTATAACAAACAGGGGCAGCAAATGGTATCGCAGTTACATCACTGGACCCCCACATGGCCAACTGTGGTTCAAGTACTGAACCCAGTGACTTGAAACTCATGCCAGATCCTGGGAAGAGAATGGAGCAGAAGGGATTGTGGCATGACCATTCCCCCCGGGGCAGTGTGTGATTATCAATTTCCCTCTCACTGTCTCTGTCTCTCTCTCCAACAAGCACATGTGCCCTAAAGTATGTTGCAAGAAACAATGTCTTCCATTGTCTCAAATGAACTTGCTTGCTCTTTTTAGCTATGACCAGTGGTAAACTCATGTGAAAGCAGTTTAGCAACTCATCCAGAAGTCACGTAGAAATCACCTGGGTAATAGGTGCTTAACATATATTTTTTTACTGAATTAATAAACATGAATTCATGCATGCAAAATTGAATGCATAAATTAATAATTAAATTAGTAGTGTATAGGTGAGGAACCCTTAGTAGGAGTGGATAATGTAGGAAGATGATCTCTGTTTTTAGACATCTGTATATGAGGGTAACTTCTGATTTCATTGAAAATACATGTGTCTTGCAGGTTTTTTCAGTAATATTGATGTATTTGTGTTATTCCAATCTATCGCCTCCCATTCGGTTCTCAGCATCATCAATGTGCGAGACAGCAGGTGACTACTGTTACTAGATACGAGCTTCCCTTCACTGCAACCAATTTAGCAAACCAACTTCACATTATAAATACATGCATAAACACATGCACACATATATAAAATATATAAACTCACATACACACATATATGTACTATTTGTAAGTGTATGTTACATGCATATTTTAATTGTAGCAAAACTTAATTCTTGCAAAAATATTAATATTTTCCCACCCATTCCATCATGGTAATGCTGCTATGCTTTCATTAATTTTTAAATAGAGCACTAAGTATTAATTGGCTCATCAGATAAAAATTCCTTTGGAATTTACTAATGCTAGAGCAGACCACATAGATTTTGTATATGACTGGTGGCTTGGGACTGAGGGCATTATGGCTGACTGCCATGGAAGATGGCCAACAGACCTGTTCACAATGCTTCAAGTATCATGGCATCCTCATCTGTAGCAGGCCAGGTTTTGTTTATATGTTTTGTTTGTTTATTTTAGCTAAAACATCTCACATGGGGACATAAAGTATGGCAGAAGATATTACTGGATCAAGGCAATAGGCAGGTCATAGAGCTATCATTCAAATTGATTTAATAAAACTAAAGGAGGAACTTATCAAATAGGTTAGAATTAAAGAAACAATTCCAAGTCCTAAATAAGAGAAAAATGCTAAATAAAGCTAAGGCATTCACTAAGAAAGCTTGAGCAATAACAAGGAGATGGAATGTGAATTCATAACCAAAAATGAAACTGTGTTGAATTATCTAAGGCTTTATAGAGAAATTCCATGAAATACTACTTCCTAGTGAGAGTGAGCATTCTCTGAGATTCTAAAACAGATGAACTGTGTACCCAGCATTGCTAATATAGATGGAGCTAGTAATGTTTTTCTAGGCTTGTTCTCACTGGCTCACCTTTATATGGGATTAGTACTTAACTAATGATCAGTCATGAATGGGACAGGCAGGAGTGACTCATTCATACCATTACTGAATGATTTCTGGTTTTGAACATATTTTGTGTATTTCCATGAATGAATATTAGCATTTATATTTACTGTAATTTTGAAAGTATAAAATGTATGGTCAAAAGAGCTAGGATATAAGATGACTTATGTATAGTAAAGCCATTTCAGCATGTATTAAACAATTTGATTGTCTTTGATTTAGAAACTATAGAAGTGCTTCTTAAAGTAAAATGTGAAGAATTTACAGTACTTTAAAATCTGCTTTTTATGATCATTATATAAAAGTCAGAAAACTCTAGTGTAAAGAAATAGATGAAAAGGATCAGTAGGTGGCATAATGATTACATCACTGGGCTCTCACATAGTCGACCGCAGTTCGAGTCCCAGACCCAGCAACCTAAAACACACTGGCCGCAAGTGCATGCGTGCCCACCCAAGAAGAGAATGGAGTAGAAGGGAGTGCGGTGTGGCCATCACCCCTGGGGAATGATTTTTCACATTCTGTCTCTCTGACACTCCATCACGTAAAAATCTCTCAAAAAAAGAAATAGATTCCAAAAAAATTATAATCTTATCCTAAGACACTCAATATTTACACTGTGATTTATTATCCCAAAATTTTAAAAAAATGTATTACATACTTGCTATGAGGTGTTAAATATCTTTTTTTTTTTTTTGGTAATATGCCCTTTTTTCCTGAACACTGTATCAGCCATTTTCTCATATTTACATAATAGGGCATCTGTAAATGTCTTGATTGACCATAATCTATCTATCTATCTATCTATCTATCTATATCTATATCTATATCTATATCTATAAAACATTTGACTCAGTCATTTCTTTTACATTGAGCATTTAGATGTTTTTCAATTTTTCGTAATTACATGTAATTTAATAATAAATATGTACAGATGGAAATAATTTTCTAAATTTCTGGTTAAAGCCTTAATATTAACTCCTAGATTTAGAATTATTTGTTTAAAAAAAGATGAAAATTTTCTGAGGTTCTTGTTATTCATTAAGGAGTTGCTTTCTGAAAATGTCTTGATAATTCCTATCAGTAGTGTAGAAAAGTACTTTCGCAGGGCCAGCAGGTGGCGTAGTAGCTAAAGGTGTTGGACTCCCACATAGTAGACCATGGGTCAAGTCCCAGACCTGGTGGCTTGTTTTCTCACATTCCCTCGCTCTCTATCTCTGTCTCTCTCTGATCCAACTGGAAAATAATAATAATAATTAATAGAGGTAAATAAAATAATTGTGTAAAAAACTTATTTAAAAAAAAAAAAAAGAAAGAAAGGTGCTCTTGCACCTCTTTGTGCTCTTGCCATAGCTAACGGTTATAATTTTGCATTATTTGCTTTGGGAGAAAATTGAACTTTGTTATTATTATTTTGATTTTGATTTCTCTGATTACTAGTAATGATGACCACTTTATTATATATTTCAAACATTTGAATATCATTTTGTCAGCTTTTTATTTATGAACCTTGATCATCAATGTTAGAAAAATGTCCTATGGAGGCCACCAGGTGGTACAGAGTGGTAAAGGCTCTGAACACCCACATCGTCCCAGGCCTGTGGCATGCATGCCCAAAATTGAGTGGAGAATGGGGAAGGGATTATGGGAGGCCCATCCTTTCTCTGGGAAAAAAAAAAAAGGCAAACAAGCAAACAAAAACTAAAAGAAAAGAAGAGGAAAAAGTCCCATGAATGGAAAAACAGTACAGCTAATTCTCATTATGTGTAGTAGTTATGTTCTACAAAGTGCAGTCAACACCGAATTACAAATACTGAGCCCCTGACCCTGGAGAAATACAGGGTTAGGTGCCTGCAAATCTCTAGTCATAACATTTTCATCCACCCATCAATATATAACCTTGTTTTGCTTGTTTTTATTTAATGACACCTTAAACTTTTTAAACAGCAGTTACAAACCAAAAGCACCAAGATGGAAGTAATATGTCACTAAACGTACCACATAAAAGACACTTGTTTACAATTGAAAGCCAAGTAAGAGGCCGAAGTCACCTTGTTGGGACTCAGCTGGGAGCTTGCACATGGGAAGCTCGCATTTTGTTCTTCGACGTCCACGAATGAGTATTGATTTGAGGTTACAAATAAGTTCAAAGTCCGTGAGTCATGAGGACCAGCTCGGCTCTTTATATCTTAGTGATGTGGTTACAGGGTAAGTGTTGATATATATGGATGAGTGAAGAAGTGAATCATAAATAATAATGCAGTACGTATTGAAAATTACTAAAAGAGTTCATTTTAAATGTCTTTACCACAAAAAGAATAAGCAGGTGAGGTAATGTATTTATTTATTCATTTGATGTCATCACTCCTCAATGTAAAACTGTATGAAAACATCAGCTGTATCTAATAAGTATTTGTATATGCCATCATTATTTATCAATTAGAAGTACAATTTTAAAAATAAAATTTTAATTTAAAAAAAAATGAGCAAATGGATGGATAAAGAAAAATCTGCTCATATTTTAAAGGGACTAAGTTAAAAGTATCTGTTAGATTCTATAATTTTGAAATATCAGGAGGAATAACGATACCCAATAGCAAGAAAAAGGCAAAACTAAGAGTAACAAATTCAGTATTCTGACTCTCAAGGAGAAGCAGCAGGCAGGAAAATAGAAAGGGCATTGCAATGAAACCAGGTGGAGTTAATACGAGTCTCACTCACCAAGTGTGTGACCCTGGATGAGAGCCACTCTGAGCCTCCATGTTCTCCTCCACAAAACCAAGCTTAAAAGATCTTTCTTAGGCTAAGTGTCTCTTACAGGTATATTTTGTTTCTCATTGATAGTTATAACCCTAGATAGATGTCAATTACTTGTCAAATACTAGATGTCTATTACTTTTCTGTACCAAAACCAAATAGGAGAACAAAAAAATACTTAACCTCCAGAATACTATAAATCTAAAGTACACAATGAAGTGTTTTTGTTGTAAAATACTTATCAAATGAGACTAGTCTCTACTAATAGTTAGCACATATTGATTGCACTTCATCAAGAATTCTGCTGCTTTGTATAAATGATTTATGTAAATTCAGATGATATAAATGATAAAATGATATTGACATCTTCATTTTTTATTTAACAAACTCTTATATAGTACTTGCAATGTGCCAAGCATCCATGGTTTGCAAATACTAATTTACTTGGGAACCAGCAGTTAGCATAATGGCTATGTCACTGGATTCCCATGTAGTCAACTGCGGTTCGCGTCCTGGACCCAGTGGCTTAGAACTCACGCCGGGCGCGTGTGCATGCGTGCCCAAGATCCCGAGAGGAGAATGGAGGAGAAGGGATTGCGCTGTGACCATCCTCCTGGGGGGTGATTTCTCGCTTTCTGTCTCTCTGTCTCTCTCTGTCTGTCTGGCGAGCGCACGCGCCCTATAGCGAAAACCTCTCAAAAAAAAAAAAAAAAAAGAAAAAGATAAATACTAATTTACTTTATCTGTGTAACAGTACTACACAGTAAGTAGTATTACTAAAACTATTTTGTGCATAAGGCCACTGAGGCAAACAAGGATTGGGTGATTCATTCAAGGTCACACAGCAAATAAATGGCAGATACAGGATTTGAACTAAGTGCTTTAGTTTCAAAATTCATGTTCATAACCATTTCTTCACAGCAACCCTATAAGATTCCAGATGGGGAAACCAGTTATGTGGGCTGACCCAAGCTAGCAGTACACTTTCTGGTGTGTCTGACTCCAAATCCTTTATCATTAGGACTGATAGTCCCAGACCACTAGCAGTTTGGTAAAACAGCAGAGGCTTACAATAGCTTATTATTTGTTCTTTCTTTAACTGCTTCTCAGATGCAGGCAACCTACTCTTTCTATTCTTAGTTTTTCAATAATGCAGATATATTACCAGTGCCTAACTCTAGAGTTAGCCTAGGTCCTAGGAGTATCCATCCACGGAATGAAAGAAGGAAGACAATGTATTAGTAGACCTTTTCAGAACTAAAAATGGGAGGCAGTATAGTATCAAGATTAACAGCTTGAGCTGTGAACCAACACAGTTCGCGTTAAAATCAGACTGCACTGCTAGCAGCTATAAGGTTTGGTAAATTACTTCATCCTCTGGACCACAGTTTAATTTATAAAAAGTGACACAGTTCTAACTAGTTAAGCCATTATCATGTTGTTATAAGGAGTCAATGATTTAATACCTATAAAGCACGAAGAAAGACCCTTGGCACATTATAAGTGTACAAATAAAACATTGCTAAGAGAAGCAATAGCTTTTTAAAAAAGAATTATTGTATTTAAATTTGTTTGTTTAATTAATTAATTAAGAATTATTTAAATTTGGCCAGAGAAGGACAGAGTGTGTGTGTGAGAGAGGGGGTGGGGGGAGTGAGAAAGCAAGCCGCCAGGTCCAGGACTCGAACTGCAGTTGTTGTGGAAGTCCAGTGCCCTTAACCATCACTCCACCTGCTGGCCCAAAACACTTTAAAATGATCCAAGTTTGCCTTTTACACAAATATATCTTTTGTGTATTACAAGTACCCACATTTTCAGGAGCACACATTTCTATCAAAATCTGTGAGCATCCATACCAATATCCTTATTTTATGTATAAAAAATGGAAATATATTGCTGTAGTAATAAATTGCATATAGTTTTGTTTCTTTGTTTTTAGTTGTTTGTCTTAGGGCATGTGTGTTCACCAGAGAGAGATCTAGGGAAGAGAAAAGACAGTGAGAGGGAAAGTGAGAAGTCACACCACAAGGAATTGTGGCCATTCCACAATTCCCTCTCTTTCATTCTGCTCCCTGGATCTTGGGCATGCTCGTATAGGTGCCTGGCATGAGTTTCAAGCCACCAGGTCCGGCACTCTATCCATGGTTGGCCATGTGGGATTCCAACAACATAACCACTGTGCCATCTGCTAGCCCCTAGATCACATGCAGTTTTAAAGAAGACTACATCAACGGTTGACCAAGACCTACTGTAGTTTGCCTTTCTGCCATACCTCTGAGCTGACCCTGGATTATCGGCAGGTATACGCCCCTTCTATGAAGAGTTCTTTTTATAGTCTTCAAAGGAAAAATACATCATCTGTTTACAAAATAGCTCTTGAAAAATACAAAGAATACAGATACTATGAAACAAAGCAAACTCCAGTCATGAGATACTATGTACATCATAACAAAAGCAACAGTCTGATCTCTAGGCTATAAGAACTAGAATGAAAAGTCACTAGACAGAAAAGACTCAAGTTTCCAGCTTGGCAAAACTTGAGTCCAGTTACATGAAACAGTTAATAAACTGAATTGTCTTCCCCAATGTGTAAACAAAATGACAAGACTAAATCTGGGCCTGGCAATTTTGGTTTAACTCTGGAGTTCCACAAACCAGACACACCTTGTTACCTTACCTGTTCATTATTCAAAGCTCTGTATCACCTTCTCTAGTCTTCCTCAAGTCCAGTGACCCGCTGAAGTCAAAGGAGTACTTCTTCTGTTTAAGAAAAGTAATTAAATTCACCATCATCTGGGAACATAATTGCCCCTTAACTCCCCCAAGATTTCATATTCACATACTCAAAAAACTTCCTATGTCATTTCTAATGAATATTTCATCAAAGCCCAGGAGTCTAGGCCAATGCTGTATCTGTTTTAAACTAATTCCACTTCCCACCTTTTTCCTTTCTTGAAATCTAAAGCCCAAGAAAACTTTTGGTCAGTCAATTAGTAAATGAGGAGTTGGAGATGAAAATTCATAGATGTAAGTCACTTAAAAATTGACTGTGGAGACATTGAAAACTGTATGTGTGAGAAGGATTTCAGAGGAACTGATTAATGGGGAATACAGAGAACCAAGTTTGCAAATTTCTTATTTGCTTCGGGTGATAAAAGAAGTGTAAAATTCATTGAGAAATGATGTTCTTTAAAAAAAATTTAATTATATTTTTTTTAATTTGACCAGAGAGTGACATAGAGAAAGAAAGGGAAAACAAGAAGGCAAGCCACCAGGTCCAGGACTAGAACAGTGGTTGACCATATTGGAGACCAGCACCTTAACCATCAAGCCAACTGCTAGCCCCCAAGAAATGATGCTCTTTAAAAATAGAAGAGGTTAACTCTTGCTTTTATACAATGCAATGTAGTCCTTATTCTCCTGATATTTTTTTCTCCTTATTCTATCCTAGAAATCAGAAACTCTTAAAATGTTACAAGGAAAAGAAACCTCTTTATAGTCTTTCTTTCTCCTTTTTATATATATAGCCTGAAGTTACATTTGGCTTTGGAAAAAACATTTCTTGTACCAAATAGCTCCTATGTCATGAGAATATCATAGATATAAATCACTCATAGATCTTTTAGGACTGTTTTTAGGCATTCAGTAGTTATACACACACACACACACATGTGCAGATCTTTTAGGACTGTTTTTAGGCATTCAGTAGTTATACACATACACACACACACACACACACATATGTGCAGATCTTTTAGGACTGTTTTTAGGCATTCAGTAATTATCTGAGAATACACACACACACACACACACACACACACACACACCTATGTGCCTCATTGATGTGGTAACAGTCTTGTAGCTAATACTGCTACTCCTGGGAACTACTGAAGTTATTTGAAAGACATCTGGACTGGTTTTCTCCTTTCACGAGAAGCTTGCAAAAGGAAATATCTGAAAGATATGAAAAAATCTAGGGAAAAAAATACTAAGCATCACAGGAATAAAATCACTTTATTAGGTATTTTTTTAAGTCATCCTTTTATCTGTAGACACTTTGCAGGGAGAGAATGTTTCTGAAGGTATTTTAAATATTGCTTTTACATATTATGTGATAGGTAGTTATAATATATATGCTTACACGGGGCTGGCAGGTGGTGTGGTAGTTGAGGGCACTGAACTCCCACGGGGCTGACCTTGTTTTGAGTCCCGGATCTGGTGGCTTATTTTCTCACTTCCCTCTCTTTGCCTCTCTGATCAAATTAAATAATAATAAATAAAGTTAAATAAAATAATTCTTTAACATATATAAGTATGCTTGTGAAATTATCATTTTGCTAGAATTACAGTGATTCATAAGAACAGGTATGACATTGATAAAAATTGCAGTCAAAATTTATATTTTCTTTATGTATTTCAAAAGAGAGGGACCAGCAGTTAGCGTAATGGCTATGTCGTTGGACTCCCACATAGTCGACCGCGGTTTGGGTCCCGGACCCGGTGGCTTAAACTTATGCTGGGCGCGTGTGCATGCGTGCCCAAAATCCCAAGAGGAGAATGGAGGAGAAAGGATTGCAGCGTGGCCAACCTCCCTGGGGGGTGATTTCTCGCTTTCTGTCTCTCTGTCTCTCTCTATCTGGCGAGTGCACACACCATATAGCAAAAAACCTCTTAAAAAAAAAAAAAAAGAGAGGCTAGCTTTGGAACTTAAACCAAATATCAAATTGTTAGAAAGAAAATGATGTTTCAGGAAATGTTTTATTTCTTCTAAGTTTCCCAGGGAATTAAATTTGATTATAAGCCTCAACCTAGGTGGTGCAGTCCATAGCATACTGAACTGCAGTGCTGGAAGCCACCTAGCAACCACAGGTTTGGATTCAGGAGTTGGTCTGAAAACACACAAGGCACTCATGTAAGTGTCCAAGATCCTGAGAAGCTGAAGGGTTTGGGAAGGGGGACAGACTGTCTAGTTCTCTTTTTTCCATAGCATTAAAAAAATGCATTCTAATAAAAAATTAAAAAATAAAAATGATTATGCACATTCTTCACATTATGAATAGAGTATTAAGGAACTTCATTGCTCAAATTTGCTCTATGCTGTATTCTATCCCTTAGAAGTCCCCATAACACTGTTGGTTGGGAATTATATGCAGAAAAAAAAAAGATGGAGAAGTGGATTATGGAGAACAATTCAATCCATTTATGAGTATTTTAATGTTCTTCAGTAATACAAAACTGTCAGCTATTACAATGTGGACTAAACTATAGAATTGTATTCTGTAAACTATTCATTCCTTCAACAAATGTGCATCAGATACTACTCTATGTTAGGTACAATTCTAGGTGTTTGAGACCTATGATTGAGCAAAAGAAATGTGTGTGGAAGTGTGGAAGTCCTGTTAGACGATACCCCTGAATGGGTTTCTTGTATTTCTTTTTTTTTCTTTTTCTTTTCTTTTCTTTTTTTTTTTTTTTTTTTTTTTTTTTTTTTTTTTTTTTTTGGGTTTTTTTTTCCGGGGCGTGTGTCTTCCCAGGTTTTTGCTACAGGGCCTGTGAGCTCACCAGAAAGACAGAGAAAAACAGAGAGATAGAAAGTGAGAAATCACCCCCCAGGGGGGATGGCCACACTGCAATCCCTTCTCCTCCATTCTCCTCTAGGGATCTTGGGCACGCGTGCACATGCACCCAGTATGAATTTAAGCACTGGGTCTGGGACGTGAACCGCAGTCAACTACATGGGAGTCCAGTGACATAGCCATTACGCTAACTGCTGGTCCCAGGTGTCTTGCATTTCTTCATGAGTTTCTGAGGATAGTCAGAAAGAATGTATTGCCCTGATTTCTCCTTACTTGGTCCATCTCTCAGAGTGTTCATAGCAAGCAACCTTGAGGTAGAGGTAATACCTCCTTCTGGGACAAAGATCAGACCTGCTTAGCACTTGCTGTAAACCAGTGGGTTATCAAGCTCATTATGCCTTTGCTGAAACACTAACCTGCTGTGCGGGTAGCACCTACCTGGCCCCTCTATATTGCTTCTGTTAAATCTGGGGGGCAAGTAGTGCCACCAGAAACAGGGTGTTCATGCTATTTTCTGTGCTGTAAGTAATAAAGTATTCATGCTTTGACACAGGAGTCTAATCTTTGACCCACTCTGTGAAACAGTAACAGGTTAACCTTTTAGCTAGCTTCAGAGTGAAATCAGGCACTTCTCTGCCCACATTCAACTTATATTCCAGATTGTTTCAGTTCTATCATTCTTCCATATTTCAATAAAAAACTGAATTCTTCCTTGCTTGCTTTGCTCTTTGTCTCAGGATCTCAAGGACTAAGGTTTTACCTAGGTCTCATCTCTGCTACCACTAAATATGGAAAAATGATCTGTCCTAGAACATGCCTGTATAGAATATAATTTCATAGGAAAATAATAAATCTTAAGCAATATGATTTATACAGGACAGCCACTGCTTTAAGGCATAGATCACGATTTAAATACTAAGAGGCAAAAATCGTTTGATAAATCCATAACTAATGGACCGCTGACGGCAGGAACTTCAGGCATCTTTTGCTGGAGGCAGTACCAATTAGTGATACATTCTTTCCCCAACCAGCTATTTGTGCTTTAGAGATGGTTTATATGCTCATTCTTGGGGGGTTGTTTAGAGGTTTATTGTGATGCTCTCATTCATTCATTTGTTATTTTAGACCATCTGATATGTAAAATATAGCATATTTCAAATGGTTTATATTGCATGTGTTATTTGTGTCCTCAAGTCATGGCGGTGTGTCCTCTCTCTCTTTTTAGATTTTTGCCATAAGGTAAAAGACAGAGAGAGAAGGAAAGTGAGAAATCACCCCCAGGGGGAAGGGCCACGTGCAATTCTTTTCTAATTCACTCTCCTCCTGAGATTTTGGGCACACACGCATCCCCGGTGTGTCCCTCAAGCCACCGGGACCAGGACTCCAGCCATACACTCGACCTTGTGGGATCCAACACCTTAACTACCATGCCAGTTGTTGCCCTGGTGTGTCCTCTCTTAAATATATATTTATTTCTTTGAAAAGCACCCTAAGAAAATATTGGGTTGTTGGAAAAGTCATAATGTATTTTTTCTTTGCAAAAATGTGTCATGACTTTTCCAACAACCTAGTATATAAAGCAACTAGAGAATAGTGAGGAATGAAGATGTGTTGACTGTGAGGCTTCACGGAACGCTGTTGAATGTGACCTTAGCACTTAAAACTAAGGAAAATACAGTTAGGACATGGAAATGTTCATTTATTTAGCACATCGTTCAATGACTTGTTCATTAGCTTTAAACAAGCGTTTATCAAGTGAGCCCAAGTGCCCAACGGTGTGCTGTACTTCGAGGGCTCACAGAGAGTAAGAGGCAGTCCTTATCTCTTAAGTCCTGAGTAGTGCCAAAGAGACACACCACACACACACACACACACACACACACACACAGCCCAGTATCAAGGCATGGATGCTTTGCAAATGTGTTGAGAGAGCACTTCCTTCATCCTAGGGGTTCTGTGGAAGTTTTCGTGAAGATGACATCTGAGCTCAGTTTCAGTTTTATTTCTCTAGTAGAGATTGGGTGCTAACTCTATTCGAGACATTGTTCTCATAGTTGAAAAGTGTTAAACACTGATTTACTCCATTGTGTCTGCTATTACAAAATACCACGAACTGGGTAGTCCATGTACAAAAAAACTTTTTCTCACAGCTCTGAGGCTACAAGTCCAGGATGGAGGTATTGGCACATTCGGTGTCTGGTGAGGCCCCCTTCCACACAGCACATGCCTGCTTTCCTCAATGGTGAAAGTGGAGAGGGACTTTCTAGTGTTTTGGTCCTAATCTCACTCATGTTAGTGCCATCTCCATAACCCAAATATTTCTCAAAGGCCCGCTATCTAAAACCAGCACCTTGGGGTTAGGATTGATAGACTGATTGATTTTGTCAGAGTGCGCACTCACTAGAGAGATAGAGAGGAAGAGAGGAGAAAGCACCCCCCGTGGGGAATGGTCACACCACAGTCCCTTCTTCTGCATCTCTTTCTCCAGTCAGGATTTTGAGCACGTGCGTATATGCACTCGGTGTGTTTCTCAAGCCGCTGGGTCTGGTTTTCAAATTATGAGGTCAGCCATGTGGTGTCCAGCTGTCTTAATCATCAGGCTATGGGACTGGCCCAGGGTTATGACCGTAACATGAATTTTGGAAGGATACAAGCACTTAGACCATAGCAGATACTGAGAGGACTATGAAACTTGAAGCGTATGCTATATCAAGATGGATATGTTTACAGAAAAATCATATTATAAGTTCTTTTTTATTTTTGATGTTTGAAATCCTCCCAAATTACTCTTCGACAGTCAGTCCTAAAACAGATGATAGGCTAGTAAACCCAGCTGCCTTCTCCCACTGCCCTTCTATCCTCTTCCCTAGTTCCAGCTTTGCGGCCCTGGATCTCATTTTTAGATTTAGACTTTCTGACATATAGGGGAAGTAAAACAGCATTGATTGATTTCCTCCTTTTATGTTTTGTAATGATTTAGATTTTCATTTGGATTAAATAAACTGAAGACTTCTTTAGGCTTAATGATTTATATATTTTTTATTTGTATATTTTTTCCCCACATTTAATCTTTCTTGGAAAATTTCAAAATTCAAGTGCATGGTCTTTAATCCAGTTTTGCTCTGTAGAATATCTTTCAAGAGATCGTAGGAGAATTTTGTGGCTCATGTGATTTTCAAGAATTTGTTTTGTTGTTTTTGCTGTTGTCTTTTAAGTGATGTTCTGACCTGGATTATCATGATATATTAGGCTTGACAGGGCTATATTGTTGGACCAGATGAAATACTGTTTAAAAGTCATTGAGCAGGTGGAAAATGCTGTTTAATCCTCCTAACAAGATAGGCTCATAGCGGCATTGAAAAAAATGTAAGAAGCCGCAAAACAGGTTAGTAGGGCTGAAGAATAACAAATGTCTCCTTCTGTCATTTTGTGAAAATGCCTCATGCGGCTCTATTTTACGTTGAGATATTCCATGTCCCCAAAATATTTCTCCAGTGGTGGTAATGAATTGCATTGCCCTCTTGGTTGTAAGAGTGTGGGTATTCTGCTGAGGCGCCATATGGTCCCCATTTATTTTAATGTGTCTTTGACATCAGGAGAATTGCTGAGACAGCAGAGGAAAGTGCTTACACCTTGGACTGCGGCCAGAACTGCAGTTATTTATGTTTAGTAACAAGTACTTCTTTTTCCCAGTAAGAAACGATATGGTCATAAGATGTTATTCATCGTGGGGTTTTAATAAAACTAAAATACAGGAATATATATTTTGGAAATAACTTTTACTTCAGTGGCAGTAAAATTCCTTTCTCTTTTTTTTCAACATTTATTATTATTATTTTTATTTCAGTTTTTATACATTCAATGACCTTTTTAGCTTGCAAAGTGAATATTTCACCATGTGCACATTTCTCCCCAGTCCAGTTTAGTGTTTAATTACATCTAGGAGAGATTAAGGAAACAAGCTGGAAGTGGGTGGCACTTATTTTCTCCCTGATAATAAAGGAACATGCTTTTTATTTCATTTAACACAATCGCCAAGATAGTACTCTGCATATAGGATGCTTCCCATCTGTGATTCATAAGGCATTTTTTTTTCCACAAAGGAAGTTTTTATTTTCAATTTTCCTATAGATAAACTAATTCTAACAATATTAATGAAGAAACTAAGACATTCAAATGCTCTTTAATATAATCCAAATAATGAATCTTAGAAAGACCTATATTAGAATTCAGGTTTTTCTTGATTACATTTTCAACAGGGTGTTATTTTCCAAGGATCAGGACAGGAAAATATTTTGAAAAATTTATTAGCAATTGGACATGCCTATAATAGAGAAGCTTCTTTTAAAATTAAAAGCCAAGGGGGAACCAGCAGTTAGCGTAATGGCTATGTCGCTGGACTCCCATGTAGTCGACCGCGGTTCGCATCTCAGACCCGGTGGCTTAAATCTCACACCGGGCGCGTGTGTGTGCGTGCCCAAGATCCCGAGAGGAGAATGGAGGAGAAGGGATTGTGGCGTGACCATCCCCCCTGGGGGATGATTTCTCGCTTTCTGTCTCTATGTCTCTGTCTGGCGAGCGCACGCGCCCTATAGCGAAAGGACACTCCCACGTGGCTGAACAGGGTTCAAGTCCTGAATCTGGTGGCTTGCTTTCTCACTTCCTCTCTCTCTCACTCTCACCCTCTGTCTCTCTGGTCGAATTAAAAAAAAAAAAATCAATGAATGAATAAATAAAAAATAAATAGTTATTTAAGAAAAAAATGAAAAGCCAAATAAATTCTTCAATAAAATATGAAGAGATACCAAAAGTTCATGGGAAAATGGAATTAAAGTCTGAGATTATTTTGGTACAAAAGATTTGGGAATTCATATATTCTTTTAGTTAGTTTTGTTTTTAACTCGTTACAGGACACGCTTGGCAGAAAAAGTGAGGGGAATGGAAATGATAAAGCACCTCCCAGGGAGCAGAGCCATGCTGTAATCCCTTATCCTGCATTTTCCTCTCCAGCTTTTAGGCACGAAGGCGCACACACCTAGCATGTTTTTCAAGCCTCCAGGACTGCAACCACATAGTCGGCTGTGTGGAATACAGCTACCTTAACCACCTACTCATGGCTGACCCTGGTTTTGTTTAGCTTTTTTTTTATTATTTTATTTTTTCAATTTGCCAGAGAGTAATATATTGACCAAGAAAGACACAGGAAGGCAGAGGCAAAATGAGAAAGCACTCCCCGTGAGCGATGGCCACACTGCAATTCCCTTCTCCTTCGTTTCGGGATTTGGGGCATGAAAGTGCACATGCCTGGCATGTTTTCCAAGTTGTTGGGCTTAGGACTTGAACTGTGCAGTTGACTGTCTGAGATTCAGTCACCTTAATCACCACACCACCAGCTAGTCCCATAGTTTTTCATAATATACATTTTCATAAACTTTTTGAAGACCTTTTGTAAAGTCCCAACTCCTGGTCTGCCTGGGCAGAGTTGAACAGAGTGCAATGTGAAGATTTAACGAAAGACTTTCATATTACATTGTGCTTCAAATATTTTGCCTAAGGATTTTAATGTATAAACTTTATTTAAGTTATGCATCATGTAAAGGCAAAATCGAACTGGAAGGAAAATTGCACTTCGAATGTAGACTTGAAATGCCAAAATTCATGATGCTTAGTACTATAATTTTGATGGAGGGACCAGCAGATGGCGTAATGGCTGTGTCGCTGGACTCCCATGTAGTCAACCACGGTTTGAGTTCCAGACGCAGTGGCTTAAACTCACGCCACACGTGATGCCCAAGAGAGGAGAATGGAGGAGAAGGGATTGCAGCGTGGCCATCCCCCCGGGGAGTGGTTTCTTGCTTTCTGTCTCCCTGTCTCTCTCTGTCTTTCTGTCAAGCTCACGTGCCCTATAGCAAAAATCTCTACAAAATAAATAAATAAATACGTTTGATGGATGGATAGATATAAAAGGAAAATCATGTATCTAGAGTGAAAATTTGCAGTCACTTAATTAGGGGTACAATTTTAATCTATAGATTGATCTCAACTTGCTTTAGTTTAATAATTCTCTACTCCAATATTAACTGCATTTTAGTACTAGGACACTCTGCACTAACATCATATTTTTAGAGATATTTCTGCATGGGGGGGAGTAAGTACTAGGTCAATTATACATAAAGGAGGAGAACATGATTTCTATTTTAAACATTTTTGCACTCTTAGTTTCAAATTTGTAATTTTAAAATAGAGTATTTATTATTTTATCCTTAAAAGCATAAGAACAAAATACCCTTTTTTATTTTATTTATTTTTTAAAGAATAATTTTATTTAACTTTATTTATTTATTTATTTATTTTGATTTGACCAGAAAAGGGCAGTGTGAGAGAGACAGAGGGAAAGTGAGAAAGCAAGCTGCCAGGTCCAGGACTCGAACCACATTCAGCCCTTAAACACCACACCACCTGTTGGCACCTACTTTTTATTTTTTAAGATCACTCACAAGAATAAGGAAGAAACTAAAGATGCCCCTCCCCCAACACACACACACACACACACACACACACACACACACACACACATAAAGTACATCATTTGCCTGGAGAGAGACAGAGGTAGAGAGGTAAAGTAAGAAATCATGTCCCAGGAGAATGGCCACACCACAGGCTCTTCATTCTCCTCCTGGGATTTTGGGCATTCATGCACATATGCCCAGTATGTTTTTTTTTTCTTTTTTTTTTTTTTTTTTCTTTTTTTTTGGGGGGGGGGGGGAGATGTTTTTGCTATAGGGCACATACGATTGCCAGAAAGACAGAGAGACAGAAAGTGAGAAATCACCCCCCAGGGGGATGGCCATGCCACAATCCCTTCTCCATTCTCCTCTCAGGATCTTGGGTATGCACGCGCACACACGTGCCCAGTGTGAGTTGTAAGCCACCGGGTTCAGGACTCGAACTGTGGTCGACTACACGGGAGTCTAGCAACACAGCCACTATGCAAACTGCTGGTCCCCCCAGTTTTCAAGACTCTGGGTCCAAGATTTCAGCCATGATTGATCGTGTGGGAGTCCAGGGCCTTAACCACCAGGCCACCTACTCGGCCCAAGGCCATCCTTAAATAACCAGAAATGTAGTATGGATGAAGAATAGCTAATTGTGAAAATGGATCACCTTTTGTGAGTTAATCATTTTAATTATTTATGGTATCAAGGCTGTAAGGTTAAAATTTCTATTTAATTTTTATGTAAAGCTTTCTGAATGTACATCAAAATCTTGGGCAATAAACTTCACTTCATTTTTTCCCCCAAGGTGAGAATTTTAAGTAAATGATTACATCGCTGAACCACCCCTAGAAATTCTAATTCAGCTTGCAGAGTGCTAGGCATCCTGGGCTGTGACTGTCAGGAGAAACAGGAGAGAGCTAGTTCCCTCCATGCAGATCCCCTGCTCCCCTGTGTGGATGTGGCCAACAGGCTGGACAGCAACGTGACATGCATGTTCACGATCCAGAACAAAGCTGTAGCCATCCAGCCTCAAGGGTCATCTTTTTGTGTTGTTTCTGTCCTTGCTGTTTCATTGCTGTTGCTGTTCAAATGTATATGCAGTGTTTTAACATATTTTGATGGAATACTTATTATTTCACATATTTTTATATGCAAGGCTTTTTAAATTTTTGCTTGTTTGCTGTAAAACAGGAATTGAAACAAAATAATTCATCTTGAATTATTCCACTCATATGTAAGTATGAAAGATATTATTAGTCTTGAGAGTAACCTATTGTAATTTTTTAAAAAAACAGCATTTGTAGTTTTTTTTATGTTTCTCTTTCTTGAGAGAGAGAAATGTATCACTGGCAGGGGTTCATCATGCTGTGATCTCCCCCATCCCAGCTGCCCCAGCTGGCCAGGACCGTGGAGGCCCGTGTGCATACTCACCATCTTCAGATCCACCTGGGACCACAATTCAGGACCTTTCACATCGCCCCAGCCTTGCACAGTGGCACACCACTGTCTGCACCATGGATGGGCCCTATTGTGAAAATTTTCAACTAAATATTAGAGTGGAAAATTCTGTGGCTAAATGATTAAGCTACCTAAGCCTATCTGTGGATTATAAACCTAGTCCTCTTCTATTGAAAGACTGAAGTCAGAATGACAACTAGTTTCTGTGTGTGTTCGTCATGTTTTGAATGGTCTCATGCGCTTGCTGCCTTACTAATTTATAAGTCTGTTGCTGGGTTGGCAATGGGAGAGAGTGGCATTTAGGGACTGAAGAGAGGTATGCACTATCAATTTTTTTTTGAGAGAGAGATTTTTGCTATTAGGGCGCATGTGCTCGCCAGAAAGACAGAAAGAGACAGAGAGACAGAAAGCAAGAAATCACCCCCCCAGGGGGATGGCCACGTCACAATCCCTTCTCCTCCGTTCTCCTCTCGGGATCTTGGGCACTCATGCACATGCGCCCCATGTGAGTCCAAGCCACTGGGTCCAGGACTCGAACCGCGGTCAACTACATGGGAGTTCAGCAACATAGCCATTACGCTAACTGCTGGTCCCAGGATGCACTATCATTTAAAAACCATTTAGAGCTACCTAATGTATACTATAAGGAATCAAATGTCAGTAAAGTATAAAGTTGCCCATAAATGAGCATCACTTAAGTATGAACTACTTTTCCTTGATTTTTATCTTTGAATGCTACTTTCATAGTGAGAAGGTCAGCCGTTAAAAAGTAGAAGGCCCTGGCTTGCTGTCCATCTGGTAGATTATGATTTTTTTTACATTTACTGTCTCTGTCTCAGTTCTGATTGTATTTTTGAAGGAACAAAGTACTTTAATTCTAAAACATTCGTAGGTAATAAACACTTGGCTATGTCATGCTTGATGCTTGGGGTGGTTTCCCACTTTTGTTTTTGATGACTTGTATGTGTTTTATAATGTTCATAACTAAATATGAAATATCATAGACATTGATTTGACCAGTTTACATTACCTACTTAATATAATTTTGATTTGTTCATGGTTGAAAAAGAAATATTCTCAAATAATCTTTACTTTTATTTTGTCTCTCATTCACCATGCCCCAAGATACTTTGTTAGTGTCAGTCTTTTGGAGTTTTCTCCACTTAAAAAATGTATTACATACTGCCCTAGATACCTTACTTGAACAAAGTAATGTGAAAGCTGTGTCTGGGACAAGTATATTAAAAACAAAACTTGAGAAAGGGACTTGAAGGAATTTCACATGACAACTAGAACAAGGAAAGATGGCTATTTTTGTTTGTTTGTTTGTTTACTCTGGGGCATGTGTGCTTGCTAGAGAGAGAGGAGGGAAAGAAAGAGAGAGAGAAAGAGTGAGAAATCACACCCAAGGGGGATGGCCATATCACAATCCCTGTACTCCATTTCCTTTTCCTCTTGGGATTTTGGGCATGTATGCACATGTACCTAGTGTGTTTTTCAAGCTGCCAGGTCCAGGACTCAAACCACATAAACTTTCATATGAGATCCGGTAACTACCATGCCATGTGGCTGACTTGGAAAATGACTTTCAAAGGAATTACTCCTATATTTTTGTTACTAAACATGTTTTCACTCTTTATGTGTGATTAAGACTTGAGACTATGGGGAACCAACAGTTAGCGTAATGGCTATGTCGCTGGACTCCCACGTAGTCGACCGTGGTTTGCGTCCCGGACCCGGTGGCTTAAATCTCATGCCGGACGCGTTTGCGTACATGCCCAAGATCCCGAGAGGAGAATGGAGGAGAAGGGATTGCGACGTGACCATCCCCCCAGGGGGTGATTTCTCGCTTTCTGTCTCTCTGTCTCTCTCTGTCTGTCTGGCGAGCGCAAGCGCCCTATAGCTAAAACCTCTCAAAAAAAAAAAAACTAAAAGAGACTTGAGACTATGTAGGAGACACCATGATGAGGAGGAGCCAGCCTTGACAATCATGCCAAGTTGGAGATTAGCGCATATAATCATAAGAAATTTTCCAAAGTTAGGGACCAGCAGTTAGCGTAATGTCTATGTCGCTGGACTCCCATGTAATTGATCGTGGTTCGAGTCTCAGACCAGCGGCTTAAACTCACACCAATCGTGTGTGCATGTGTGCCCAAGATCCCAAGAGGAGAATGGAGGAGAAGGGATTGTGGCATGGCCATCCATCCTGGGAGGTGATTTCTCACTTTCTGTCTCTCTGTCTTTCTGGAGAGCACATGTGCCCTATAGCAAAAAGATCTCCAAAAAAGAAAAAAAAAAAAATGAATTCAATAATCTTACTTCTACTAAATTTCCCTCAAATAAATG
Organism: Tupaia belangeri chinensis; assembly: GCF_000334495.1. Taxonomy (NCBI): domain Eukaryota; kingdom Metazoa; phylum Chordata; class Mammalia; order Scandentia; family Tupaiidae; genus Tupaia; species Tupaia belangeri. The sequence continues at coordinate 104,520 of NW_006160197.1, read as the reverse complement.
AAAAGTAAATTCAAAATTTACACTTACAAATCACCTTTTTTTCATCAGAGCATATAAGAGAATGAAGTACATTGTGGGCTTTAGACCCAATATTAGAATTAATATTTTCCTCAATTCTTCCCTTGTTTAATATGAAACTGGACCATGATCTCTCTATCTCCCTGTGCCAAATTTAGGGTCAAAATTCATGACTCATTTTACTGCTTTTTGCCTTTCTAGCTATAACTGAGCTTTGCTGATAGCTGCTGACACTAAAAAGAGAATGTTTGCTTTAAAAGGATGACCAGCTTGCTACTCACTCACTTCAAAGTGGCTGCCCTATTGTGATCAGTGGTCCAGAGCCTGGTCTTTGGTTTTAGAGTCCCAGATATGTGATTGTGTCTGTGCATGCAGAAATTGCCGATCTCAAGTGGAGTGACAAACGCTAATGATATTCACTGATATCTGAAGTATAGATCAGAAAGAAAATTTGATTATTTTCAACAATAAAGAAAATAAGTCAGCCAAATAATCATAACTTAAATATATATTCCAGCCCATATGAATAGACCAATTTAAGAGTGTGGAAATGAAGGCCAGCAGGTGGCATGGTTGTTAAGGTGCTGGACTCCCACATGGCCAACCACAGTTTGAGTCCCAGACTTGGAGGCTTGCTTTTTTGCTTCCTCTCTCTCTCTGTCTCTCTCTGGTGAGCTCATGTCTCCAACTGCAAATTAAAATAATAATAAATAAAATAAATAATTCTAGTGTGTTCTAGTTTGTTTAAGAGCATGGAAATAGAGTAAGGTACTAGTGTGTTTTGGTTTGTTTAAGAGCATGGAAATAGAGTAAGGTCAGCTGGATTTTCTTAGAGCCTAGTGCAATTTAACTTTGATACCTTGATATATTCATCCCCTTGATGAGATCAGAATATTCAGTATATTTTTCTCTTTAGAGGGCACTCACATCCCTACATGGTACTAGAAATATACCGTCTAATTTTTAGCTTTTGGTTTTCACTTTTTTGGGGAGGTTTCCATTTTTTAAAAAATGTATTTTATTTCTTTTCTTCATGAGAGAGAGATACAGAGGAACAGGCACCCTGCACGGGGTCTCACATCCCATTTCCTCCCCACACAGCCTCCTAGCCAGCCAATGTCACAGGTGTACATAACTCTGCCCAGCATGTTCAGGTTGACCTAGGATCTGAACCCAAGCTTCCCTGTGGCTCCAGCTCACACACTGGCACCCCACCACTTGTACTGCAGTTACTGGGCCCTATTTTCCTTTTTTAATGCACTCTGTTCATGAATTCTTTCTTTATATAATTTATAGTATAGATTGTTTTATTTTATTTACCTATATTCTTACCCTGTCAATTTTTTAATTCTCTCTTCAATTAATTTTAAGGCATTTTTAATAGGATAGTCTTCTATAGGTAGTCTATATCAGTCCTTCTGTTTACTTTTTTTAATTTACAAGGAGGAATATTACTTCATAGTATATGATACGTGATCATTCCAAGTAATACTAGGGTGGCCTAATGCGCCGATCATCATAGTTGTTCCCAAGATCTGTGTCCTGGGCTGCATATATGGTACTAATGCAGTTAGGCACTTTTGTTTCAGGATGGTAATTGCAGTCAGGATAAAATAAAAGGTCTAGCAGGTGGCATGGAGGTTAAGGCACTGGACTCCCACATGGCCAACTACGGATCAAGTCCCAGACCCAGTAGCTTGAAAATCACACCAGGCGCATGTGTATGCATGTCCACAATCCCACGAGGAGTTGGAGGAGAAGAGATGTGGTATGTCCATCTACCTGGGGGGTGATTTCTCACTTTCTTTCTCACTGTCTCTGGTCTCTGTCTCTCTCTAACAAGCACATATGCCTTATGGCAAAAAATAAATAAATAAATAAAAAGGACCTGGAAGACACTTAAAAAATTATCATGTATGAAATTAGACTAATTATTTTCAAAGCATTAATGAAAACCACATTCTCCTCCCTCTTTTTTTTTCCTCCCTCTTGACTGTGCAGTCCACTGAACTCTATAGAGACACAAAGTAGAGTTCCATTCTGCAAAGGGTACAGATTACTAGGTAGGTATATCAGGGAGGTTTCGGATCCCCTAAGGCAGACGTGCTGGGTGAATGTAGTCTGCTTTTTTCAGGTGTGAAGAACAGAGACTCCTTTTTTTATGACTTCATTTTGTGATGTAAGTCCTATTGGGCCCTGGGGAAGGGGATAGCCCATAACATCCATTTTAGTGCCCTAATTCAATCATCAGAAGAGAGACACGGGTGGCTTTGAGTTCAAGAGAGTTACACTTGGAATATCCCCCATGGGACTAGGCTGATCCTAGGTATCTCAAGCCATCCGTTCAAATATACTCCATAGGCTTTTGGATCACTGTCTTACCGGTGCTATTTATAACACAGAAATCTGAAAGAAGCATAAGCACATCTTTAAATTACAAACTATAGTAGATAGAAAGAAGCCCTGCTCCCAATACTCTGTGACATGTCAGCCCTGCCAACAGTACTGCCCCTGCTCTTTGTGGCTTTTGTCATTCTCAAAACCTTAGAAAAATCACTTTCATGGGACCAGCAGTTGGCATAATGGCTATGTCACTGGATCCCATGTAGTCAACCACAGCTCGAGTCCTGGACCCGGTGGCTTAAACTCACACTGGGCACATGTGCGTACGTCCCCAGGATCCCCAGAGGAGAATGAAAGAGAAGGGATTGCAGTGTGGCCATCCCCCCTTGGGGGTGATTTCTCACTTTTTGTCTCTCTCTTTCACTCTCTGTCTTTCGGGCAAGCGCATGCATGAGCACATGTGCCCTATAGCAAAAACCTCTCCAGAAAAAAAAAAAAAAAGAAGAAAGAAAGAAAGAAAGAAAGAAATAAAGAAAGAAAGAAAGAAAGAAAGAAAGAAAAGAAAATCGCCTAAATTTAAAAAAAAAGAAATTTGTCTACAGTGTCAAAAATTGTCTAAAAAGGTGAGTAATAAAATAAATCATTGGGACCAGCAGTTGGCGTAATGGCTATGTCGCTGGACTCCCACGTAGTCGACCGAGGTTTGAGACTCAGACCCGGTGGTTTAAACTCACGCTGGGTGCATGTGTGTGCGCATGCCCAAGATCCCGAGAGGTGAAGGGATTTCAGCACGGCCATCGCCCACAGAGGGTGATTTCTCGCTTTCTATCTCTGTCTCTGTCTTTCTGGTGAGCACACACGCCCTATAGCAAAATCCTCTCTCATTAAATAAATAAACAGATAAATAAATAAATAAATAAATCATCAGAGGTGTTTAGATTACTTGTTGTAAATTCGCCCATTAAACCCTTTTTTTCTTATCTGTAAATTTACGGCCTTGAACGACAATGTCTTAGGGCATCACTTTTATAATATCATGAGTGGGAAAGATTGAAGGTATTACCTAAAAACCACAGGCCCTAGTCTGTTGTAAGGTGGTGATGAATGTCAGATTTGGGAGCAGATTACTGGGCAGATTTTTAAATTTTGCTTTCTGTGGTGATCGTTTACACTTTGACAAATTTTTATCTCTTTTGAGGTGTTTTAAAACATACATTTATGGGACCATTAATGGACTTCCATGTAGTCAACTGTGGTTTGAGCTCCAGACCTGGCGGCTTCAAACTCATGCTGGGCACATTTATGTGCATGTCCAAAATCCTAAGAGGAGAATGAAGAAGGGATTGTGCCATGGCCATCCCCCTGGAGGGTGATTTCTCGCTTTCTGTCTCTCTGTCTCTCCAGCAAGTACATATACCTTATAAGAAAAATCTCAAAAAAAAATTAAATAAAAAACATACATTTATGAACCAGATCAGAACGTTTAAGTCAGAGTTGAAAATGGACTCAGATGCCCGGAGTACAAATATATTAAAGTAAGCATGTTCATAAATAAATGGGGAAATTATATTTATGTTTCAAAGCATTTGCTTTCTATCAATATCCTCTAGAAAAGTAGAAAAGTAGAGAAGAGGAAAATCCAGGAAAGCTGAATTTTTGCTCAGTGTCATAATTCTCTTACTCTCTAATCTTCTGAGTCTGTTTATTCTGTCGTTCTCACCGCTGGAATGGGAACTCCACACAGGCAGGAATCACCGTATGCTTTTTAAGTGATGTCTTCCAACTAGCTAGCACATCATTGAATAAAAAATCCACAAAATGAGATTAATCATAGCGGCTTCTCTATATTTGGCTTTCAAGTGGGCAAAAATGAGACAGGGAAACTTAAACCCCCTTGAGAGGTGATTTTTATGCAAATCCAAAGTGATGTTGTATTCACTTTTCCTTTTGCTTACAGTCTTCCAAATCAAAACCAACTTTGAAGTCAGCAGCAGGTCATAACTAGTGATATCTACCCGAAGTGCTATGATACCAAGTTTCAATCTTACTCACCTCACCCAGTGTGGCCTCAGCTCTCTACTGTCACGTGGTGGTGTATAGTCTGGGCCCTGTATAATGAGACTCCGTTTCACCACCTTTGGCGACCTCCAGTGACTTGGTTTCCTAAAAATGAGGACAAGGGTAACTTCAGCTCAAGGAGCTGTTGGGTAAAATGAGATTGTACGTGTGAAGTTCTTTGTAAAGTAAAACAGCCATAAATGTGAACATATTATTTTGCTGTCCAGGGATTTCTCCTGAGATCATTGTTTCTTTCCATTTTTCTACTTGAACATGCATGGTTGATTTCTAAGGCTGTCATAGAAAGTGTCACAAACTGGGTGATGTAGAACAACAAAAATTTATTTTCATAGTTCTGACATCTAGAAGGCCAAAATCGAGGTGTTGGCAGAGCTATACTTGAAAGGAAAAAGGGGAAGGACTTTTCTTTGCTTTATTCCAACTTCTGGTAGACCACAACATCATTCGGTTCATGGTAGCAAAATCCTAATCTCTGCATCTCTCTTCACATAGATTTTTCCCTGTGTCTCTTCATGTTGTCTTCCCTCTATGCGTGTTTGTGTCCAAATTTTACCTTTTATAAGGACACTAGTCATTTCCCACTTAGGCTCACCCTAATGACCTCATTTTCTTTTCTTGAATTTTATTTATTTCTCCCATGAACAAGAGAGGGAGAGACAGAGAGAGGAACATAAGGACAGCACTCCCACAAGGATCTTGATGCCACAATCCACTCTTAGCCTCAGCCAGCCCTGCATCATGGGCATGCACATCACCCCCTACTCAGAAAGGTCTCTGGACACTGACCTGAAAGCTGCCCATGAGGGACCACCTTGATGAACATTGCATTCTACTGCCACACACCCCTCCAGCCTCCATGGTGAACTCATTTGAACTTAATTACCTCTATAAAGACTTTATTTCCTGTTGGAATTATATTCTGAGGTATTGGGGGTTAGGACTGCAGCATATTTGGGGAGAGCTACAACTCAACCCATCATAGCATTATTCTCTTGGGTCATCAGAAAAGTCACTATGTGTTTTTCTATACTTTTCTGTGCCGAAATGCCTCATGACTTTTCTGACAATCCAGTATTTCTTTTTCTTCAGTTAAATGTTTCTTTCCTTCCTTATTGAGGAAGTATCTTATAATGCAGCTCCAAGTTGGAAGCTTTAGGTTTAATTTTAACCCTGTCACTAACTTTATTGAAAGAAACCACTCAAGTCTTTCTAGGTTACTATAACATAAAAGGATTGGGCCAGATGATGTTTACCAGGTCTTCCAAGTTCAAGAAGTTGTTATTATAATTTATGGTTGGCTTTTTATCAACTATTATGTTTATTTCAGCACCACTTGATTCTCTATGCATCTTAATGGTCCTATAACTAATAATAAAGGCTCTGATAACCACCTCAAAAAAACACGTTAGGGGGAACCAGCAGTTAGCGTAATGGCTATATCACTGGACTCCCACATAGTCAACCGCGGTTCACGTCCCGGACCCGGTGGCTTAAAACTCACGCCGGGAGCGTGTGCGTGCGTGCCCAAGATCCCGAGAGGAGATTGGAGGAGAAGGGATTGCAGCGTGACCATCCCCCCCTGGGGGGTGATTTCTCACTTTCTGTCTCTATGTCTCTCTCTCTCTGTCTGGTGAGCACAAGCGCCCTATAGCGAAAACCTCTCAAAAAAAAAAAAAAACATGTTAGGTATGGCTACGTTAATCTGTTCATAAAATACAGTCAGATCTCCATATCTGTAAGTTTTGAATCCTTAGATTCAAACGTTGAACACAGATTGAAAACATTTGGGAGAGAAAAAGCAATAAAACATAACAACACAACAATAAAAAGAACAAATAAAAACTATTTAACAACATTTTACATAGCATCTATATTGTATTCGTTATTATAGATAGTCCAGAGTTGACGTGAAGTATATGGGGAGAACATGCATAAGTTAAATGCAAATATTATATCATTTTATATAAAAGATTTGAGCATCCACTGATTTGGGTATCCACAGCAGTATTAGGGATACTAAGGAATGACTATATATATCAAAATATTGTACATAGTAAATATATACAATTTTATTTGTTAATTAAAATAAATAATACAAAGAAAAAAGTTCTGTTATATCTCATGACTTTTTTTTTCTCTTTTATAAAAGTATTTATTTGGGAACCAGCATTTGGCATAATGGCTATGTCGCTGGACTCCCATGTAGTTGACTGTGGTTTGAGTCCTAGCCCCGGTGGCTTAAATTCACATCAGGTGTATGTGCATGTGTGCCCAAGATCCCAAGAGGAGAATGGAAGAGAAGGGATTATGGTGTAGCCATCCTCCCAGGGGAGTGATTTCTCACTTTCTGTCTCTCTGTCTCTCTTTCTGGCGAGTGCACACACCCTATAGTAAAAACCTCTCCACAGAAAGAGCCAGGCATCCTCAACAGGATCTTACACCAGATCCTCTTCTTAGCACTTCCAGCCAGTTAGGATCACAGGCCTGCACGTGCTCACCTGGTGTGTACAGATCAACTCAGGAACTAAACCCATTTTTCCATATGGCTTGCAGTGTTGCAGAGCTGGGTACTACTGTAGTAATACTGTACTACTGAAGCTGGGCCCTCATGGCATTTCAATTTTTTTAAGAATTATTTTGTTTAACTTTATTTATTTATATTAATTTGACTAGAGAGGGACAGAGGGAGAGGGAAAGTGAGAAAGCAAGCCACCAGGTCTGGGACTCAAACCATGGTCAGCCATGGGGGAGTCCAGCGCCCTTTACTACCACGTCACCTGCCAGCCCCTCAATTGTTTTAATGCATACTTTGGCTAAAATCTCACTGCCTGTAGTACTAGTTAATGCAGTTACAGGTTTTACCAAATGAAAGCTTTGTTAAATTTAGATCATTAAATTATCTATATAATTAATTAAACAAACCATCTAATGGCCAGTGATCTCTTTTTGTATATTTTTTATTGCTTTTTGGAATTTTCTAAGTCATTAGACTTTCTTCCATTCTCTTTTTTTATTCCGAGCATCCTCTGTGTAAAAATAAGACCCCCCAGTAGAGGGTTTGCATTATCATTCCTTTATAGTACAATACATCTATCATGTTAAAAATCATAAAACTGAAGCTGACAGGATTAGGGAAAAGGACAAATTAAATTCTTTCACTGATTCACAAACCATTGGCAACTTTCCTGGAAGTTTAAACTACCAGTTTAAACTAGAATTGCTTAAAATCTTCAAGAAAGAGAAGTCAGTACAGGAAATATTAAGGAAATGAACTATAGCTAGCTCTGGATGTAATATTTTTAGTCTCCTGGCCCCCGAGGGCTGACCATAGACAGATTCGAAATCATCAGACGGCATTTTCTTGGCCTCGTCTGCAAAGTGCAGCCCTCAGTGTTCACTGAGTTTTTCTGTCTTTCAGCTTCCTCCATTCTCAAGAGGGAGAAGCGGCTGAGGACAAAGAATGTGCATTTCAGCTGTGTCACCGTGTACTACTTCACCCGGAGGCAAGGCTTCACGAGTGTGCCCAGTCAAGGGGGCAGCACTCTGGGGATGTCCAGCCGCCACAACAGCGTCCGCCAGTACACGCTCGGCGAGTTTGCCAGGGAGCAGGAGCGACTCCACCGGGAGATGCTGAGAGAACACCTCAGGGAGGAAAAACTGAACTCTTTAAAACTAAAGGTAAAAAGAACACTTTTTGCAATACCCCATAACCTTATAGCAATTTGATTAACTGGACCATTTTGGGATTTATATTTTCAAATGAAACTGGGCATTTTACCTACCAGTTGAAGCTTCATAAATTTATTTTTAACCAAACAGCATAGTCTGTTCACTGAAAGCAATGTGGGAAACTTACCTGATACCATTGATTCGTTCATTCCACAAACGCTTACTATTAAATAGTGAATTGCTAAATCACACATCTTCTGCTTGGGTAGCAAGTAACAAAAAATAGATGTGATTTCCCACTTCCCTTTCAGCACAGGAACATATGTATTAATAGGAAATAAAACTATGAATCAAATTGTCAAGCAAAATAAAATCACAGCTTGATTCGAAGGAGAGTTACAAGGTACTATGAAAACATATAATAGGAAATTGATGTTGTGCAGGAGGTTAAAGAAAACTTCCTCAAGGAATTGAAATAAAAATCTGAGGAAGTAAATAGCAAAGTTGATTGGCAGGTGTTTCAGGCATCAGGAAAAGTAGCCCTGCCTTGTGCCCCGAAGAAGCTAAGTGAGCACACAAAGGCAGAAAGAGGGAAGTAACATGGAGTGGCAGGGGCGGGGCTTTGCAGACCAGGTTAAGGTATTTCTCTTCTTTATCCTAACACCGTCAAAAATTATCAAGAGTTTTGGGAACCAGCAGTGAGCGTAATGGCTATGTCGCTGGACTCCCACATAGTCGACCGTGGTTCGCCTCCCAGACCCGGTGGCTTAAAACTCACGCCAGACACGTGTGCGTACGTGCCCTAGATCCCCAGAGGAGAATGGAGAAGGGACTGTGGCGTGACCGTCCCCCCTGGGGGGATGATTTCTTGCTTTCTGTCTCTCCGTCTCTCTCTGTCTGTCTGGCAAGCGCACACGCCTATAGCGAAAATCTCTCAAAAAAAAAAAAATTATCAAGAGTTTTTAAGCTTAAGGTTCAAGTAGTGGGACAATATGACCCAGGTCATACAATGGTCAGGGAATAGTTTTGGTTTAAGGGTATCCATATTGAGAGGGTAGGGGACATACAGAATGAGATGATTCGGAGGCTATTACAATAGTCCAGGTGAGAGTCGGTGATGGGATAAGTTAGCTGATGGTAGAAGAGATGAAGAGAGGAAGAAATTTAGAAAATAAAATCAGCGGTGCTTGATGACAGGTTGGATTGGGCAGAAGGGAGGAAAACTGTCAGGAATGACCCCGATGTTTCTATCTTGTATAGATGAACAGTTGTGGCTGATAGTACAGTTTGCTAAGATAAAGAAAAGTATGAGAAGGAGAACAGAAAGAGGATGATCAGATCATTGTTGGACATACCAACTTTGAAGGGTTTTTGAATTTTCAAGAGATGATGGTATCAGGTGTAAATACTTTAGAGAGTACATGGAGAGAAATACAACAAAGAAAATGTCATTCATCAGCTAAGGACACTCTTCATATTTGTATTGGTCCATCTCTCTATCAGTGCATAGGAAAAATCCTCCCATGATTGTCTAATAACAAAGAAAATCTTAGGTAATACAGAGTGTTTAACATAAAGCGTCAGTCATCAAATACCTGATGTACCATAAGCACACCTGTGTTAATTTACCTTTAATTTCCAGAATAAAATGAATTGACAGAGGTGTAATGCATATTTCAAAACACCTTGTTTCTATGTATTTGCAGTTTATATATGTATCTTGTTCTCAATGGCACAATAAGACCATCATTTAAATTAAGCTGAACACAGCTTAGAGCATATAATTTTGGGCACATTTCATTGAAATTCTCTTAAGTTTTTCAGTTACAATTCACTATTACTGTTTTTATGATCCTATTGCATTTAGTTTAACTTAGTAATAATTCTCAAACTTGCTTCTGAAATCTATCCTCTGCCTTCATAACCCACTGCAAGTCAAATCTTTCCTCTACCCACACAGTGAAATCATTCTCCGAATTCAAATGCCATTTGTTAGAAAAATAGTAATGACTGCCAATCATTAAGTGATTTTATCGCCTGGCATTTTATAAACATTATTTAATTCGATCCCCACAAAGACCCAGTAGGATAAATAAATTATTACAACATGTTTACAACTGAGGAAGAAGACACATAAATGTTAAATAACTGGCTCACTCAAATAGAAAACTGATTATATTATCTTGTTACTTCCTGTTCTTAAAATAATTGATTATCCCCTATAGACATTGAGAAAGACAATCTTGGTACCTATAGGGAGTCTTTCTTTTCTGAGGTTTGAAACTGCATGCCATGGTTTTTAACAGCTGGGAGACTGTAATGCTATCTGAGAACCAAAAGATTTATTGTGGCGAACTTTAAAGCACATTGAACATGTAATGAGTATTAGGGGAAGCCACCCATCTGCAGAGATTATCCTCTTTATCAGGCAGTGATATATTCTGATACTATATTTTGGCTGGATAGTATTGATTCATTTGCAATTTTATTTTCACTTATTTTATTTTTCTAATCTGCCAAAGGGTGCGTGCACTTGTCAGAAAGAGAGGTCTTGAAAAAGCACCCCCATGGAGGTTGATTATAATCTTCTCCTCCCTCTCTCCCTCCTTTCAGAATTTGGGGCTTGCACACACATGCACCTAGAGTTTATTTTCAAGCTGAACCCTGCAGTCAGCCATGTGGGATCCAGTCACCCCAACCACTATGCCACTTGCTAGCTCAATTCAGTTTTAAAATTCTGTGTAGTTTTAGATAAGTGAAAGCATGTAGTTTTCCCCTATCATGAAGATATAAACAAAAAACATTGACTATCTTCACTACTTCAAATGAATACCAAGCTAAAAGACAAAGGGATGCAAAGGTGATCTGATCTTGGCCTCACTTGATGTATTTAGAAATACCTGTCACATGAAATTAAAAGATCACAATAATGTAGACCAGTTTTCTAAAAAATCTGTGGTAACTTAGTGGAGAAAATCTAAATTTATTTGTAATTCCTTTTTTTTTTGAGAGAGAGATTTTAGCTACAGGGCGCGTGTGCTCGCCAGACAGACAGAGAGAGATAGAGAGATAGAAAGCGAGAAATCACCCCACAGAGGGGATAGTCATGCCACAATCCCTTCTCCTCCATTCTCCTCTTGGGATCTCAGGCACGCATGCACACGCACCTGACGTGAGTTTTAGCCACCGGGTCCGGAACTCGAACCGCGGTCGACTACGTGGGAGTCCAGAGACATAGCCATTACGCTAACTGCTGGTCCCTGTAATTCCTTTTTCAGACTAACTTTTCAGATTTAAAATAAATATCATAGTCTAAGATTAGCTATCCCAAAACATTAGCTATTCAATCATTTTACAGATAATTGAAATTTCACCTTTACTATGTTTGTTTTTCGATATAAACACCTCTAGTATGAGTAACAAAATAAATACCTCTAAATTGGTTCCATTATTTTGACTGGATCAGACAAAAGGTCTAAAGAGGAATGAAGGGATTGCTAAAGGCAAACGTTGCCCTCCTCGATTTTGCCTAAGTTGTTCATCTGTGGGTGGGTGGGTGGCGGTGCACTACCTGCTGGGTAAGGACTTAGGGAAGATGACAACATCTAACCTGCAAACATTTTCCAAAGCTCTCATATGGACACCAGGTAAAACACTGGGTAATTTTCCTTCTTGAAAACCAACAACCCCAGAACAATAAAGAGAAGGTCCCCTTTTCAAAGCCACTGTGTCATTCCAGGTGTCTTTACTGAGTTCCAAATAGAGAAGTCATTTATGCAATGGCCTCTCCCCAGAAAGGGGCTTTAATAGAGAAAGATGAGTAAAAAAGAGACACAGACATATATACTTCAAATGTTTCCTTATACATATTTTAGAATAAAAAATAAAGATATAGACTTAAGTTTAGATTATAAAATTACCATTTATGACTTCATCTGTTAGTCAATTTGTGAGTTAGAGGTACTGAGAAATAATATATACAATTAGAATTTTAGAACAAACTCAATTCTTAGGAGGCTCAAGTGTATCTTTTTTTGTTGTTGACAGTTAATATTTCCTACATTCTCTATAAACAACTAATAGAGAGAGCTTATTGATTAAAATGCATGTTTCTAGAAGAAATAACTAGCTTTAGATTTCTAAATTACAGAGCACTATATTTTTTCTCTGTGGAGCCCATTCAAACATGTCATGCCCTACACAGTAATCAATGCAGTCATCTTCATTCTACACTCTTCCAAATGAAGTGCTTAGATTTCATCATCTGTACCACACAGTTGAACAGTTACATTAGCTTTTATTCCCATTTCACATATATATGTAAAATGTACTAGGCAGCCATTTGTATGTTCTAAAGCACTTTGGCTTTCCGGTTGCCTCTTGGGGTCCACATATTGAATTCAACTACCTTGTTCTAGGAAGTTTAATGTAGTACTCACAGCTTTGCCTTGCCTCTCAGAGTTTTCTCAGCCCATTTGTTCTTCCTTTTTTCTGAGATCACGGGTCTATCTGCACTCTTGTTACCATTTCCAAGCCACTCTCCAAGGTTATCCAACTTGCTCAGTTTTTCAGTCGTATGTTCTTTGAGTAACATTTAGTTGTTTACTCTCTTAAAAATAATAATAATAGGGTCCAGCAGTTGGCATAATGGCTATGTCACTGGACTCCCTTGTAGTTGACTGCGGTTTGAGTCCCAGACCCGGTGGCTTCAATTCACGCTGGGTGCGTGTGCATGCGCGCCCAAGATCCCGAGAGGAGAACAGAGGAGAAGAGATTGCGGTGTGGCTATCCTCCCTGGGCTGGAGGGGGGGTGATTTCTCGCTTTCTGTCTCTCTGTCTTTCTGGCAAACGCACACACTCTATAGCAAAAACCTCTCAAAAATAATAAACCTTTAAGAAAATCTCTATGTAATTTTTTCACCCTAAATCTCAGATTTATAATGGTGCTTTATTCATTTAGTGACTTACCTCTGCCATGTTATAATTCTCCACTTCATCTCCAGCCCTGACCCTTGTTTATTTCTAAAAGTCTTGTGTGTTATCCTCCAGGTAAATATTCTAAATGCACTAAGAAATACAAGGGATTATTAGTTCAGGAGAGATGGTTGAACTGTATCTCCAACTCTCATTTTAACAGTTTTGGATGTGTTTTTAACTATTTCCCCATACTATAGTTGTATTACGTTGTCATAGAGCCTGCTGGTCATAATTTTGAGCTCCATTTGTTTCTATGGACCTTCTGTTACACTCAATAAAGGTTACTCTGAAGCATACTTAGTGTCAGAGCTTCCAGAGTTCCCTAAATGGAGGTCTGCTTCAATACTTAATAGAAAACTTTTACATGCCAAATACCTGTCCTGTCCTATACATAACACATTTTGATAAGAACAGAGAAAATATACCCAACCAGAGTGATGAAGACTGACAGATGCAATGAATTTAAGAATATATTTTTGGGGGCCAGCAAATGGCATAATGGTTATGTCACTGGGCTCCCTCAGACCCAGTGGCTTAAACTCACACGGGGCGCGTGCATGTGCATGCCCAAGATCCTGAGAGGAGAATAGAGGAGAGGGTATTGTGGTGTGGCCATCGCCCCTGGGGGGTGATTTCTCACATTCAGTCTGCCTCTCTCTTTCCAGTGAGCAAACGCACCCTCTAGCAAAAATCTCTCTCTAAAAAAAGAATATATTCCTTAAAAGATGGTTTGTATTTTAGCTGACACGGAATAATTATGCACATGGAATTAAATCTTTTATCTTTTCTGTGCAATAAACACTGATCTCTTAGTTGACATAAGTCAATCGTACTGATTCTCATGATTAAAATGTGAAGTACAGGCCAGCCAGTGATGTGATGGTTAAAACAGCTGGATCCCCCATGGCTGATTTTGCAGCTCCAATTTCAGTCTCAGACCCAGAGGCTTGAAAAACATGCTGAGTGTGTGTATGTATGTGTCCAAAATCCTAAGAGGAGAATGGAGGGGAAGGGATTATTTGTGATGTGGCCATCCCCCCTTGGAAGGTGCTTTTTCACTTTCCCCCTCTCTCTAACTCTCTCTCTGACAAGTGCACACAGCCTATAGCATAAATAAATAAATAAATAAATAAATAAATAAATAAATAAATAAATAAATGGTACATCCAGAGGTGTGTTGGAACCACCTCACTAAAGTTACTCATTAAAGTGTATTATGTATGTCTCTTCCTAATCTTAACTTGAAATAGACTGTCATGGGAATATATAAACCACAGGACTTGGCAAACATGACAAATTCAGGATTTTTATTTTGGAGTATCAATTGTCAGATACTTACCAGTGTGCTAGTGGATTCATCTGGCTTATTAGCTACCATTGAAAGAGGCAATGTAGGTCTAAACCAGAAAGAAGAATAAGCTAATGTTTTCACCTTTCTGGTAACTTTTGCAGTAATATGTGCATTTCAAGGGCTTACCATCACTTCAGGTTATTTAAACTCTTATAAGATAACAAAACAACCAAACATTCCTGATTCTTTGCGGCCGTAATTAAATAGGTTCCAATTTGTCACCTGAAATTAACAGCTACTAAACTGAAGAACGATGCAATAATATTTAACTAAGTATCAACTTAATAGGAATGTTTTCTTTAGTTTGCCAGGGACCTTATAAATTAAGTAGTGTGCTAATTTATACTACAAAACCTGGAATTTCTCTCATCAGATATGTTTATTATGCTTTCAAGGCTGTAATGGCACATTTTTGGTGACCCAGAGAATACTGCTTTTTTGAAATAGCCCATTCCATTTATGCAACTTTGTCAGAAAGCTCTTCCCTATGTTGAGCAATTTGCTGGCATTTGATTATACCTTTTGATCCTCAAATCAGCTCTATGGGCGTACAAAATAAATCTTGTCTATTTTCCCAATTCCAAGTATTTAAAAGCAGTATGATGGGAATGAAAATATTTGAAGATAGCTGTGGGTCCTTTGTGAATAAATCTTGTCTATTTTCCCAATTCCAAGTATTTAACAAGCAATATGATGGGCATGCAAATATTTGAAGATAGCTGTGGGTCCTTTGTGTTTCTCTTCTACAGGACTAACACTCTTTGTTCTTTCCACTGATCTTCCTAGAAAATGATTGTTTAAAAAAAGAATTATTTTATTTAACTTTATTTATTTATTTATCTTAAATTACACCAGAGAGGGGCAGAGTGAGAGAGACAGAAACAAGCAATATGATGGGCATGCAAATATTTGAAGATAGCTGTGGGTCCTTTGTGTTTCTCTTCTACAGGACTAACACTCTTTGTTCTTTCCACTGATCTTCCTAGAAAATGATTGTTTAAAAAAAGAATTATTTTATTTAACTTTATTTATTTATTTATCTTAAATTACACCAGAGAGGGGCAGAGTGAGAGAGACAGAAAGAGAGGGAAAATGGAAAAGCAAGCCACCAGGTCCGGAATTTGAATCATGGTTGCCCATGTGGGAGTCCAACGCCTTAATCACCACATCACCTGCTGGCCCTAGGAATCATTTTTTCAGGTACTTTGGCACCTTGGTTTCCCCTCTTTGGATATAATGCTGTTTATTAATCTCCACCTCAAAATATGGTACTTGATCTGGGTACTCCAGGTGGGATCTACCCAGTACACTGTAATGGATCATGTTATCACAAACAGTAGAGGCTTGCAATAGTAGATGCTCTTTCCATGGGTATACACTAAAGTTACAAGGGTTTTTGTTTTTTTTTTTTTTCATCTTATCAATTTCTTTGTTCAGATTGAACTGGTAGTAAGTAATAAAGAAAAAATCCAGAAAGATAAAATGGCAAGCAAACAAAACTCAGGTCCAAATTTGTATTAGTATATAAATCAGAATTTTATAACATCACCTGGGCAAGAATGTTATTCCATTTTAGACCTGGCCTGTAGCAAGGAATCAATAAAGTTTTGCTATATTTAATTTTAATAAACTTGAAGTTTTCATCTGCAGATGAAATAAGCTTACCTTTTAGGTCATGATCTAAGTTATGGATATAAAACTATATATAACAAGATAAGGCCAAGTTCAAGATATCCCTTTAGAAAAGTTATCCTCAAGAAGAAGAGAGGCTTCCCCCATATCTTGCCACGATGACCTCTGTTGAGATGCATTGCCAGAGAGGATGACTGCTCCCGATGGGATCTACAGAGGCTTTACTCCTTCTTCCTGATCATGCAAAAGAGGCTGAACATCACTGGTCTTAAAGACATTTCCACTGGTCGACTCATGAAAAGTCCACGGATCTGACCATACTCTTATTAATAGGTTTGCATCCCATCTTTCCATGTTGATAGCATGAGAACTGTCGAAACCTAAGATTATAAAATTCTTAGATTCTTGTGTGAGAGACAAGAGTAATCAATTTTCAAAAATAGATCATAGGTTTTTCTAGCTGTGACCCATGGGGTCTGGGACCAGGAACCAGGACAGAAGGCTCAGAAGGGAGAGCTCTGTGCACCTTATTCCCACTTTTTCACTTTTTAGTATTTATTTATTTATTCATTTGTTAGCCAGAAGTCTCATGCGCTTGCTGAAACAGAGAGAGAGAAAGTGAAGAAGCACCCCACATGGGTTATGGTCACACCTAGTCCCTTCTCCATTTTTCTTCCTTGTCAGGATTTTGGGATCATCCATGTAAGTGCTCAGTGTGCTGCCAGGTGTGGGACCTGAGCTGCACAGCTGGCGTGTGCGATTCCGCTCACGAAACCACAAGGCCGTGGACTGGTCCCCACTTTCTACCTTTAGTATGTTAAAGTTGTACGTGGAGTTTTCTTTGAAAACTGGACATTTCTCCTCTAGTGAACCCAGGCCATAGTCTAGTAATCATTGCTCTCCTTTTTCACATGTACTGGGACCATCTGCCTAAATAATTCTTTCTAGAGTACATTCATCCAGAATTACTTTTTTTAATGAACTCATTCTCATTTTGATCATCTTTTAATTTCTTCTCCCATGGTTTCACAGACATTGCACCCAGCAATCGTCACTTCAATCTTTGTCATTGCTCTAAAGCATAGATTGCCTGGAGATTCTTAAATAAAACAGCTGAGTCCTCTTTCACTATCGCCCCATCTTTTTGTTTTAAATCCCTCCTACCATGTCTGTTCTTCCATTTACAGTTTGAAAGTTTTTCTCCATGAAAGAGACTACCGACTCAGAGTAGGAAGTACATCATTCTGCATTGTGTCTTTGTACTGAGACTTCCTGTCTATTGTTCCTGTTCTCTGCTACCTCTATAACTCGCACACATATCTGTTGCACTTACCACCTTACCTGACATGTATTACATGGTGATCTCCCCAGGAAATTGGGAGCTCCTTAGATGACAGTACTGTTATACATCTATGAGTTCCAATGTCTAGTACAGTACCTGTCTGTGTAGCATAGGGATTCACTAACTCAGAAATATGTATTAGTCATTTACTACAGGGCTAGCAGTTATCAAGGTTCGGGGATACAGTAGTGAGCTCACAATATGTTCACAGTAAAATAGGAGGGAGCTGTGAGGGAACTTCAGAAAGTTCCTGGGGAACCAGCAGTTAGCGTAATGGCTATGTCGTTGGATTCCCACATAGTCAACTGCAGTTCGAGTCCCGGACCCAGTGGCTTAAACTCACGTTGGGCGTGTGTGCGTGCATGCCCAAGATCCCGAGAGGAGAATGGAGAAGGTATTGCGGCGTGACCATCCCCACTGGGCGTGATTTCTCACTTTCTGTCTCTCTGTCTCTTGTCTGTCTGGCGAGTGCACGCACCCTATAGCAAAAAAAAAAACAAAAAAACAAAAAAACTCTCCCCCCCACCCCAAAAAAAAAAAGAAGAAGAAGAAAGTTCCTGGGAAAATGTAATTAAACTAACATATTATTAGGAAATTAATCTAACGTATTATTAGGCAATTAGGCAGCAAGCTACACTGATTAAATGCAGGCCAGAAGGGTTAAAAGTCTGCTGACAGGCCCAACTGTGGTGGCTTGTGCTGCTGAGATGATGTGCTCTGCTCGCTGGGACTACACAAGGGGCCTGAGTTCAATGCCTCAGCCCAACCTAAAGCCTGACTGTGGTTTGCAGGCCTATAATCCCAGCATTTCAGCCCACTGAGGCAGCAGGCTGTGACATAACAAGACCCTGTCTAAAAATAAATCAATAAATAAACCTGAGAAAATTAAGAGAGCAATACATTAGTTCAAGCAGTTTCAAGTCTGTGTAGCATAGGGATTCACTAACTCAGAAATATGTATTAGTCATTTACTACAGGGCTAGCAGTTATCAAGGTTCGGGGATACAGTAGTGAGCTCACAATATGTTCACAGTAAAATAGGAGGGAGCTGTGAGGGAACTTCAGAAAGTTCCTGGGGAACCAGCAGTTAGCGTAATGGCTATGTCGTTGGATTCCCACATAGTCAACTGCAGTTCGAGTCCCGGACCCAGTGGCTTAAACTCACGTTGGGCGTGTGTGCGTGCATGCCCAAGATCCCGAGAGGAGAATGGAGAAGGTATTGCGGCGTGACCATCCCCACTGGGCGTGATTTCTCACTTTCTGTCTCTCTGTCTCTTGTCTGTCTGGCGAGTGCACGCACCCTATAGCAAAAAAAAAAACAAAAAAACAAAAAAAACTCTCCCCCCCACCCCAAAAAAAAAAAGAAGAAGAAGAAAGTTCCTGGGAAAATGTAATTAAACTAACATATTATTAGGAAATTAATCTAACGTATTATTAGGCAATTAGGCAGCAAGCTACACTGATTAAATGCAGGCCAGAAGGAATGGGTTAAAAGTCTGCTGACAGGCCCAACTGTGGTGGCTTGTGCTGCTGAGATGATGTGCTCTGTAGGCTGGGACTACACAAGGGGCCTGAGTTCAATGCCTCAGCCCAACCTAAAGCCTGACTGTGGTTTGCAGGCCTATAATCCCAGCATTTCAGCCCACTGAGGCAGCAGGCTGTGACATAACAAGACCCTGTCTAAAAATAAATCAATAAATAAACCTGAGAAAATTAAGAGAGCAATACATTAGTTCAAGCAGTTTCAACTAGCTTCACCTGATGATGTTTCTACATGCCCATAAAAAAGGTTCCCAATGGAACTGCTACCTGCTGATGTCATAGCTGTCAGGCTGTTTTCTTCTTTCCTGGGCTTTTGTTCTCTGTGTCTGAATCATATCCTTTACCTCTGAATGAACTAATTCTAAGGAACTAATAGTGTTCTTTTGTCTACTGCCCACAGCTCTGAGATCAGCTCTTGGCGTGTGGCTACAATATTACCCTGTTTTTTCTTCTGCATAACTGTTCTGTCATTATACTTTGTTTTACTTAAAATTTGTCTTGCAAGCCTGGCTTAAGCTTTGAAGTCAAAGAGAACCTGAAGCTGATTCTCAATACCATCATTAATTAGCTATTTAGTTAGCCTTTGGCAAATCACCAACTCCAAGCTCCAATTTTCTCCACGATATTGAAAAAAAAAAAAAAAGCAAAACAAAAACTTTACTTTGTAATATCGTTGTGCACATTATGTGAGATGATTTATATAAAGTATAAAGCTCACTGCCTGGTATTAAATATATGGCAGCTTGAGTCATTCTCAGCATTATCCTGTTCATTATGATAGGCAGTTATCAGTGTTTATGGAATTGGTTTTTCACATTCTTATTTTTACACATGTTAATCATTTTGAATGACCAGGAGATTTTATGACTAAGTACCTCATTTAACTGCTGGGGGAAAAATGTGTTTTTATTTTGGTTTTTGTTTCGTTTTGTTTTAACATTTTAGTCAATCTACATTTTTAGAATTGTTTCCTTCTCCATAGTCATTGTGTGTGACTCTTCTGACCAGCAGAGAGTCACCTGAAGCAAGCACAGAATAATTACTCGAGACAGAAAGATCGGAGTCGAGAGGGAGAGGGAGAGGCCACACCAGGCGCGTGCCTGCTAAGCCTCTCTTTTCCTCTGTATGTAGTAGGGCAAAGGAGGAAGGAAGTTAGTTTTTAGAGACAGTTATTTTTTAGAGAATCAGAAAAATAGGGGTATTTCCTGGAGCAGGGTGGTTTCAGTATTGATTAGGAGGGTATGAGTAATGACACCAGAAGCTGGCCAGAACACCTTGGAATTTGAAAATGCATTTATCACATCACACACCCTTCTAATGGCCTCCTTGGTTTGCAAGCAGAAAGACAGGTTCCAACCTCCTGTTTTTGCAAGCAGGGAGGCCCCAATCCTTGAGCATGCATTCACTCCTTCACTCAGAGTCCATAGATCCATGGTGTTTGGGCCTTTCTGTTGTTTTCTAACAATTGTGCATTGACTTAGTTTTTCTCAGGCACTTAAAGACACCAGAGTTTTCATCTGGTCGGAATTTATAGGGGAATTTATCCATGCCATGATATGGTAAGTGTTCCCTTCTTGCCTCATTACCAGCCCCACCTGTAGGTGCCCCTCTTCCGCACTTTCAAGTACCTCATGTTCACCTTAAGCTTAAAAAAATCCTTAAGAACGGGATTTAAATTATTACATTTCTTGTCTCCAGTCAATTGAGATCAAGATCCATGACGTATGCCCCAGTACACCTAATGTAAAATAAGCATAAAAAACTTTCTGTAAATATTAAATACATAGAAAGGGTACATATATGAATTATGACTGTTAAGAGAATTATGGCTGTTAATTATGGCTTTTAAAGGGTGTGTGTTATAGGGACCAGCAGTTAACGTAATGGCTATGTGGCTGGACTCCCATGTAGCCGACCGCAGTTCAAGTCCCGAAACCAGTGGCTTAAACTCACGCCGGGCGTGTGTGCATGCGTACCCAAGATTCCAAGAGGAGAATGGAGGAGAAGGGATTGTGGCGTGGCCATCACTCCTGGGAGGACGATTTCTTGCTTTCTATCTCTATGTCTCTCTCTGTCTTTCTGGTGAGTGCACATGCCCTATAGCAAAAACAAACAAACAAACAAAAAAAAAAAAAAAAAAACTCTCCAAAAAAAAGGGGGTGTGTTTTGAATTAAGTTATTTAGCATTCTGTGCCTCCTTTTCCTCTGGAGTTAATAATAATAATAGTATCTACCTTAATAGACATTGGGTTCCTAAATGAGCTTATGCAGCTAAAGTGCTTAGAACAGTTCCTGGTATCTAAGTTCAGAAACTGCTAATATCATTACTGTTTAATATCATATCTGTTTTTACCACTTTTCTTTCACCTTCACCTCCAAGTTCTTTCCTTTACACACATACTTAAACAGAAATAAAAGCAGGCTTTAAGTCCGGGACTATTTAATAGTGTCCTTAAGCAACATTTTTAGGATACTTTCTCTGAGTTCTTAGGAAGGCAATATTATTTTAAGGTAAATAACACTAAATGAGAAATTATGCAAGTCCTAGATTTGAAAGTGTTTCCCTCCAACAAAAATATTCATTTGAAAGTGCTAGTAATTGTATATATTAATTTATAAGCATAGATTTTTAGACATATTGTGTTTAATTCCATGTTAGAATTCCAGCGCTATGGAGTCATCAGGTGGCATGGAGGTTAATGGCCTACTGCATGGTTCAACTCGGCAGTTGGAGGAGAAGGGATGTTGGCAGGGCCATGGCCCCTGATAGGGGGAGATGTCTCACTTTCTCTCTCTGTGTCTTTCTTTCTTTGTCTCGCTTCTGGAGCACATGTACCACATCCCCCCCAAGAGAGACAGAGAAAATTTAAAAGAATTAAAAAAATAAAAAATATAGAAGTCCAGCACTATATTAGGTAACAGAGAAAACTTTTATCTGTGAGGGAAAGGGAAAACATAATGCAATAGGAGTGAGTCAAGGATTTGAGTACTACAAGTGTGTCTTGGAGAGGTCACAACTAATTCAAGCCTCATTAAAGCATAAAATAAAGAAACTATATTCAATGTGCTGACATCCAAAAAGTCAATGACTCTATTTTGAGATAGGATAAAGACATTTAAGGGCCAGCCCTGCAGTGTAGTGGTTGAGTGTCATGCAAGGAAAGGCAGATCCCACTTGACTGAAATGGTTTGAGTCCCAGCCCTGGCAGCTTAGAAGGACATACCAGGTACATGTGCATGCCTGAAATCCAGATGGGATGGAGAAACGGAGGAAAGAGAACTGCAGCATGACCATGGTCCACTGGGGCTGCTTTCTCTCATTCTCTCTTTCCCCCTTCCTTACACATGCACACACATACACACACACACACACACACACACACACACTGACTAGTAAATAAAAAAA